>NC_088876.1:9709808-9804928 GCF_032884065.1 Artemia franciscana
TGGTTAGTAGCTATTGTTTTGAGTAAAGAACCTGTAAAATGAACCTGGGATTTACTGTAATTTTTCTATAGTAAATATCCAAATTTTGAATTTACTGTTTCAATTTCGAAGGTGTTTTTATTTTATTTCACAACCAAATCCAAATTAAATGGTTTCTTTGGATTAAGAGAAAGTCTGACCAGATTAGTCAACTTTTAAGTAAGACTGCTAGCAATCTATTTTTTTCAAAAATAGTTTTCATACTAGACTAATGA
The DNA here is from genome assembly GCF_032884065.1 of Artemia franciscana. Classification (NCBI taxonomy): domain Eukaryota; kingdom Metazoa; phylum Arthropoda; class Branchiopoda; order Anostraca; family Artemiidae; genus Artemia; species Artemia franciscana. The sequence continues at coordinate 9,710,063 of NC_088876.1, forward strand.
ATTACATATGAGTATTTGTTGGATGTAGATATATAGATGATGTAGATATGAATTAATAGGTGTTTTTATTCGCTTTTAAGTTATTTTTTTTTATAAGCATTAGCTCAACTAGAATTCTATGCTTTAACTGGCTATTATCCAATATGGTCTGCACGGCCCATGCTTTTATCTTTTGCTATATTGTCTCGAAGTACAGTCGGGCCCTCTCTTATGTTTTTAATCCCCTCCCAAAAAATGCACTGTGGAGAATAAATAATGAGTGGAGTCACGAATACTTCAATGCATTATCCAAAATTACAAAACACTAAGTCTCTCAGGTTTTGAACTTAAATTTGTAACAGGCTAGAAGAATTCTAGGATTTATTATTGTCTTACCACTGCGACATCTAAAAGATAATAGAAGACGCTATTTGTAGCATATATAAAATTAGCATCGAAGTAATCTATTTAAGAGACTTTTGACTAAACGATTCATATTATATCTTTCATCAATGTTACCTGGCCCTTTCAGAAGCCTTATAGATTAAGTCTGATGAACCAACAGTTGACAACATTCAAAGAGGAGACTCATTGCTGGTCTTGATTCTAATCAATCAAATAAGGGATGGGATACCCAAGACTTCCTTTTTGTGTTACAGCATGAAGAATGCTATTACTTATATATTAATATATGTGTTCATTCGTATTATTTTTGAAGAGATTTTCTAGTATTATACGATCAAAAACGATTCCTGGCATTTATCTTCAATACAAGGGGACCAACCTTTGATCGGTGATAAGAAAGACATTTTTTGAATCTCTTTCGCCGAAACAACTTTAATTTCATTTTTCATTTATCCGGTAACCCTTTTGCATATTTATACCAGCAAGTTCTTAGGTCTCTTAGCTCCCTTAGAATTTTGTATATTTTTTCGGCATTTTCATTGAGAAATTTTAAGAGAAAACAATGTCCCGCCCCAGGACTTGAAAATTGCATCTTCAATTTTCACCTTACCTTTACGAATTACTTAACTTGTCACACGAGCTTCAGGCCGAGAGCTACAAGCTCTTGGCCTAGGGTTTAGGGAATTGGGAGTATTGTCTCTTCCTTAAGTATCGTCAAAGAAAAGAACATAAGGGCTAAATGATAGCAAGTGACCGAAAGATACGTAATGCGTAAGATGAATAAATCTAGATGGCTATAGTACTTAACATAGAACAATCAATCATCATGTCAATGTTTAAGATGAGTAAAGCGTTAAGAGACAGTTTTTGAAAGAATAGGAGACTGACTCTGAGATCATGCACATTTTTCATAGTCAAAATTTTATGATTACAGTAGGTTCTGCTGTATGGGGAGGCTAAGTCTTAACATGATTGGAGGTCGGTTATAAATAAATCAATCAATCAATCAATTTATTAATACTAAAGAAAACTATTACAAAAGTAAATCAATTAATTGGCCCAAGAAGCTATGCTTGTAATGGGCCACAGAGAACAAAAAAAAAAAAACACCTATAAAATATATACAAAAAAAAAAAAAGAAAAAAAAAAGAAAAAAAAAACACTGGAATAAGACAAGATTTTAAAAGAAGAGAAGTGACATACAAATTGGGATAGAATTAAAAGAGAGACAAAAATTATTTAACTGGAAAGACCCGACGAAATAATGCATTTGCAGAAAGAAAAAGAGGGACATCCAAAGGGATGGAGTTCCATAATAGAATTGACTGATATACAGGAGACCTCTGAGCTGCTGTAGAGGATCGTTTTGGTAAAATAAATCGTCGAGAAGAATTACGCAAAGAAGAAAAGTACCTACCTGAGCCTGTCCTTGAGAAAAACTGCTGCAGGGTCGGTGGAAGAGTACCTAGAAAAGCAGAATGCGCTAAATAAAGAGTATTTTTTACCTATAATATGATCCAGCGGAGCTATTCCATTATCAATATAAAGATCAGAGGAATGGTAAAGCCGAGGGAGAAGAAAAGTAGCCTTCACTGCCCTATTTTGGGCTCTTTGAAGTGAGCAGAGAAGAGATTTATAAACATTCTGACATTTGTGGTCATATGAATCTAAGACTTCCTTGGCACTAGGCAGGCGTTGTAACTACTTAACATGATATGATGTTAAAAAAAAACATGGCAGATTGTAGTCAATGTTACAGTGATAGACTAGCAGCAATGTTTTTGGATTTTCCCTTTCTTTTAATTCGAAAGACTAATTTAGTTTTTAAATTTTAAAGACTAATTTAATAGATTTTGAACAGGAATTTGCTAAAATTTCAATATGCTTGTGATTAAATTTGTGTTATAATGCTCTGTATCATGCTATGCTTGCTGTACGCTATGCCTTATGGAGAGTATGGGGATAAGGATATTTTTTCGGGGAGGTGGCGAGGATCGAAAAAAGGAAATTTTAAGCCCTAATCCATGTTGTTTTACTTCTAAAGGCATGTTTTTTTTTTGGGGGGGGGAGCTTCAGATTAACTACAGGGAAACTTTATCCCGTATTTGTGTTGTGACATGTATGTCGTATAAATATATTGGTGGATTCATCTTCCAAATTGAGTCATACCCTGGCCAGCCAAATTTTAACATGATTGTTTAAAGTCTACAGGGACAGCATTTATTGTAATTCACACGTTCGCGAAACTGAATTTCTTCTGATTCTTCTGTTGTTTGTTGGCCTGGTTTTGAAGTAACTTTTTTTTTCATCATGTCAGGAACTTCTGAAAAAAACGATATTTTATGTCTTGGCTAAAAATCTTTTCAAGAAGAATTTGTCCAGAGTAATTTTTTTCTTGCACTATCCATCTAAATCTTTGTAAAGTAACCGGCTGCTATTGAGGCAAATTGATTTTCTTTTTGGGATTGATTTTTTCTATTGGTTCAAATAAATGGGAACTACTTTTCCCAGGTAACGTGACCAGTCCGTGATCGATTGAAAAGTTTCCATGAATTTAAAGTTTACGCAAAATTATGGTGCAGTCTCTAGATGAAAACCGCCACTAATTTTAATTCTTTTTATTAAGGTAACTGTCCTAGAATAGAGAATTGACCATAAGAAGTTGGTATAATGTATTTATACATGAAAGTTTTCAGCTCTAGCAACAGACTACAGGACCGACGCAAGGAGCTTAGGATTCAAGAATCGTCGTTAATCCGATACAATACAATATTATTAAATTTCGAGATAAATTTTAAACGGTGCAAAAGGCACACAAAAAAGAGGTTACCATTTGAAGGCCCTCTCTGTTGCCTTGAAACCGCTTATTGATGTTCTTACCCTATGTTTTCCCTGAAATTTATCTATTGGTCAGGTGAATAAAAAAGTAGAGTGTAGAATTGTGGCTTGAACTGTTCCAAAATTGAAACACTTATACCGACATTTTTGTGTTCATTGTTAAAGAAAACTACAGAGATTCGGTAACATCCACTGTGAATGAATATTTTAGATATTTAAGCCTTTGTTTGTGCTGACGTGTTTTCTGTATTTCAGGATGGCATCACGGAGCGTAATCAGCTGTTGTCTTCCTATGATATTTGCCTTATGAATGTTGACAGGATATATTCTTTGCACAGTGGCGGACGACGCAAGTTGTTAGTACCAGGAAGCAATCTAACTGGTGCTGTTCGAGAATTACAAATATTATGCAAGGTAGACCTGATTACTATCAGCCTTAATTTTTTTTAATTAAGTTAAAAAAATATCTAACTTGCAGTATAGTTAGTTTATAACACAGACATTACCTCAGTTAGTCACCATTATAATTTACCACGTAAGGGAAGGACGAGGTTTTTCTTCTCTTTTTTTTTGCGGGGGGGGGGGGGGTAGAATCAGAAAAGAAAAGGGCAAACTTCTAGGCCACCGTTCATATTTTCATGAACCGTCTTTTAGATCATTCTCAGAGAAGAAGGGGCACCCCCTACCCAATTTTCCCTTGTGTACAAGTATCGAATAACGGTAGGAAAGAAGAACTCTTCTTACTAAGTTATCTTATAGAATAAAATTATCTTATCAACAATACTAAAGGATGCTTTATAATTACTGTGGTTTATTATCGTAATTGGGTTGAGACTATTAAACGTCGACAGTATCTCAGGAACCATAAGTTGTAAGGGGTCGCTAAAGAAGAAAGAAAAAAACCAAAACGCAGAGTGGCAGCTTAGAATAGCAATTAGAGAAAATAGAAATTGTAGTTCCCAATCCTTTGATCTGCGCATATTTGCAGAAGTTAAATCATAAGCGTTAAATCATAATATAGTGGAATTCATTGTTATGAATTTTTGTGCTTGGTCTCAAAAATTAAAATTTGAACTGGTTTATTAAAAGTGAATCCAGAAAAAAGATACTGGAAACTAAAAGGTCAGCAGATGAGCTAAGTGTTACAAAAAATGTTTGAGAAGAAATTAAAAGTAGAGGGTGCGATGACCCAATTTTAACGTTAAATTAATAATTGAGAAGTGTCTGCTGTGTCAACAGACCCCTCTAGGCTTGTTTTATTTTCAAATAGTCAATCGGTTTCAAGTTGTTGAAAGGCTATTATAGATAATCTCTCAGCTTCTCAGGACACACTGCAGCGTAGTGGCTCATTCGTCCCTAAAAGAGTTTGTCATTAGAGGCAAAGACCCATTCGCCTTCAATGGGATATTTTATTATTTATTTATGGAAGGCACTTCACATGGAAACTACTGGTGAAAAAAATAGATAAATATTTATAAATATATTTATTAAAATATCAAACGATAATTATTTGTCATTTCACTGGTTTTATTTATTTGAGGCTTCAGTAATTTATATAGATGATCATGTGGTTGCACACTATCTGTAGAGGGGGCGGCCTTTTTTGGGTACCTGGAGCCTCAAAAGCTAATGGTAACATAGTAAGGACATCAAAATGAAAAAAAAAATTGCCTCCTGGCTTCATCTTGGGTCTATTCATACCTAAAAAGTGTGATTTTCTGTGGGTTTTCTTTTGATTGTTACAAGAATATTTAAGTAAATAGCTTTGCGTGAAGTTTTTTGGGACAGTGTTGTCATGGTCAACTGTGAAACTAAACAAAAATAAGCGATAAATTCCGTAAATTTTACGATGCTTCTCGCTTGTAAAAATTCAACATAAACAGTTTCTTGATCCCCAGAATTCTAATTGTTTGTTATTTCCAATCTATGCAATTGACTTGATCGGGATAAGCTCATTTTTGCTGATTTTTCACACACGTTCCTTATTTTCAAACCTGGCGTCTATTAAGTCTTAAAACTATACAACAGCAAATTGAAGCCTTATTCGCCAAAAGTGAGCTACCGGGATCTCGTGGGTTTTTAAAGACACGTATGGTTGTGAAAGCTTCTACTATACAAATTTATAGAATGAAATTTTATTTTGATGTTCTTGGTACTTAAAGCGCAATTTTCCTACTTTTTTATGAGAAGCTCTTCAGACGGTAGAAGATACAGGGAAAGGCTGTCTTTATTGTATAGGGACTGTGAATTTTAGACCAATTGTCACTTTCAATGAACGCACGTTGTAGAGTTGTATAGTTGCATTTTTAAACTATAGCCCCTGCCTCCCTAAGAATCTCTTGACCCTGAAAATTTAAATAGGGGGGGGGGATTGATGCGTGGTTGCCCGTTAATTAATTGTTGAAAGGGTTTGAAAGACGGCTAAAAATGTTGAAAATTCATGAAACTCATCAACGTTACCTTAGACCTTAGATCTTTCCGTGCCTCCAGAGGCACCCAAGGCGTCTAAGAAGAGTCTCCAATCGTCTCTGTAACTGGCGGCAGCGATAATGTCTTCCCACTCTGGTTGTAGGGAGGCACGAAAGTGGACGTAGGTCACTGTTGAAGGTGCGACAGAGTATGTTTTTGGGTCGTCCTCTGCGGTGGGTGCCTTCTGGTAGCCAAAAGAATGCTTGCTTGGGGATTCTGGTGTCATCCATGCGTAGTACGTTGCCTAGGTAGCTCCTTCTGCGTCTTTGTATGGTTTCGGCGAGGGAGGGCTGGCCCGTGATGATCCTTATATGGGCATTTGTAACTTTCTGAGTCCGGTGAATACCAAGAAGCCTCCGGAAAAAAGCGTTCTCAAAGGACTGGATTCTCCTCTCTTGGTCTTGGTTGAGATGCCAAGTTGTTGATGCGTAGAGGAGGACAGGCTGGACGTTACTGTTGAACAGGCGGAGCCGGAGAGAGAAAGTACTTGACCTCCACACTTTATTAAGCCTATTGAAGGTGCTGTTAGCCTGACCAATTTGGGCAATGTTTTCTTTGACTGTGGATCCTGTATTTTTGATGGTATTGCCAAGGTATTTGAAGTTGACTACCTGTTCTACATCGTTATCGCTGCCTTTGATTTTCATAGGTGAGTTTGCTTGTCGCCATTCCTTTGGTTTTACCGGCATTGACATTAAGCCTGAATCCACCTGCTTGTTGTTGAATATTCAAGAGTAATTCCTGAAGTCGTGATTTGCAGGTTTCAAGTATTGCAATGTCATCAGCAAAATCTAGGTCGCTCAGTAAGCGATCATCTAGGAGTAGCCCAGTTGACTCGATGCTCCGCAATATATAATCGATGATCAATTGCAGGTTTCAAGTATTGCAATGTCATCAGCAAAATCTAGGTCGCTGAGTAGACGATCATTTAGGAGTAGCCCAGTTGACTCGATACTCCGCAATATGTAGTCGATGACCAATGCGAACAGTAGTGGCGATAAGACACAGCCTTGTTTCTCCCCGAAGAGGATTTGGAATTTACCTGATTTCTCCTCTGACGTCCTCACACAGCTTGTTGTATCCTCGTACATGGCATGGCCATAGTGAGCTTAAATATGGTGTCAGGGATACCGTAATGACGGAGAAGCTTCCAAAGTGACTGGTGGACAAAGAGTCGAAGGCCTTTTCGAAATCTATGAAGGTCATATATAGATTGTAGTCTCTTTCGCAGCTCTCCTCTTTGAGCATTTGGAAGGTGAAAATCCGTTTGGTACTGGAGCGGTTTGGACGAAAGCCTTGTTGTTCGTCGTAGAGATATTCATCTGGGTAGCGTCGAATACGGGCTAAAATAATTTGGGACAGCAGTTTACCAGGGATTGAAAGTAGGCTAATGCCCCGCCAGTTATTGCATAGGGTGGTGTCACTCTTCTGAAACAGCTCCACGAGCGTGCTGCGGTGCCAGTCTGAAGGTACTTTGGCTGTTGACCAGATGATTTTGAAGAAATCTTTCCAATAGGAGACAAGAGTGGTCATAGAGCATAAAACCCATCAACCGATTTAAAAAATGTCGATCCGTTTCCAAACTTTATTTCTTATTTTTCATTAAACCTTTTCTTATTAGGTACTAGATTTTGTTAGTTCGTATTTGTATATGAATAGTAAATTTAGTATTCTATGAATGCTTTATAATTTTTCTCAATACAAGGTATAAGTGTATCATCTTCTAACAGTAGTGAGTGTTGCTGTTTGAAATGATACTTTAATATTAGTTAGTACGTCCCCAGCACATCCAATTCTATTTTTTACAATGATTTTGTATGTATTTAAATCATCAATCTGAAGGTGACCCGTGGTTTTAGCAGTTTCTAGTAAAGGAATTTCTAATCACAGTCTAACGGGTTACATCTTTAGACCTTAGTTCCTCTAACGCCATCCAGGGCTCGTAGGGCATCAGTGAGACTCCAACATTCTTCTTGAAGCTGGGCAGCGGCTAATACATCCGCACAGTCTGGCACAATAGCAGTGTTTATTGTCGCTCGGTCTTTTTCGTACCTCCGGCGTAGAGTATTCATCGGCATGCCTCTGCGTCTTAACCCCCTGGATTCCATTGGAACGTCGTCTTCGGCAGTCTACTGTCCGGTATGCGTAGTAAATGACCAAGAAAGCGCCCGCGTTTATACTAGATTACTTCTCTGAAGGGTGGTTGCATGGTGTGAGTTTCTATTTGTTCGTTGGTGACTCGGCTGCGCACGTGCAACAATCGTAGGAGACAGTAATTCTCAAAGGCTAACAGACTTTTCTCTAGAGTTTGGTCGAGTTTCCAGGCGTCACATGAGTAAAGCAGTATGCTCATCACTTTGCAGTTGAAGAGTCTTATTTTGAGCCTTAATGAGAATTTTGAAGATTTCCATATTGATGAGAGGCGATTCAAGGCCGTCTGTGCAATCCCAATTCAAGTGTGGACTTCTTTAGCTATTTAGCATCTCTTCAACTACACTGCCAAGGCATCGAAAGCATGATACTTGCTCGACTCTTTCTCTTTTTCGACTTTTTATGGTAGATCTCGAGAGGTTGATCGCTGCAAACAGTCATATATCTCGTCTTCTTTACGTTATCGTGTAGTCCCACTTTTTCGGCTCGGTCTGTTACCCAGCTAAAGAATTCTTTAAGGCTAGCATTGTCTTCATCTAGGTGGGTCAGGTCGTCAACAAATTCTGTATCTGACAATTGTTTTGAATTGCTAAGTCTTACTCCTTTGCCGGTAGCATTTCGGAGGATGAAGCTCGATGACAATGATGAACAGGAGGGGACCCGGCATGCATCCCTGCTTAACCCTTCGTGCGATTTTGACCATCTTGTGTCACCTCTACCGGTACGAACGCAGCATCTGTTTCTTCGTACATGGCCGTGATCAGATTTACTATTCTGGTAATCCATATTGGGACAAAATCTTCCACAAGGTTTCTTTATCGATTGAATCAAAAGCTTTTTCGAAATCACTATGGATAAGATCAGCAATTTCCTCTTCCGTCCATTGCTCTCTTCAATCAGCATTCGCATAATGAAGATAAGGTCAGCGCACGCTCTCCTAGGTATAAAGCCACTTTGTTCCTCGTGGAGGTTTTGGTCGATCTGATTGATGATTCGATTTTGTAGTATCAGACTGTACAGCTTAGCAGCTACAGATGAAAGGGCGACCCCTCTCCAGTTTCCACAGGACTTGGTATCTCCTTTCTTGAATAGTTTTACTATAATGCATTTGCTCCAATATATGGGAATTCTTTCTGTTTCCCAGACCGTTCTGAAAAGGGTGAGCCGAAATGTCGTACTTATGCTTAATGAAACTTTTATCATTTCAGCAGTGATACCATCAGCATCAGGTGACTTGCCATTTTCTATTTTCTTGGTGGCACTTAAGATCTCAATGGGAGAGATGGGATCTAGGTTAATACCTACTTCGAATAAAGGTACTTCTGGGATATGGGGTGTCTGAGGCGGTCTAGGTCGATTAAGAACGTTCTCGAAGTGTTCTGCCCAACTTTCCTCAATCTGCTCTTCAGAAGTTAGGAGGTTTCCTTTATTGTTTTTTACTGGACCTTCGGTACTTTTGCACGCCCCACAATGTCATTCGTTATTTTGTAAACAAGCCTTGAAACACCTTTCTTGGCAGATTCCTCTGCTTGTTCAGCTTTGGCTTCGATGAATTTACATTTATCAATTCGTGTCTGATTTTTGAATTTCCTGTGCTTCTGAAGGTACAGCACTGAGAGGCTGGCTTGGTGATCGCCTTGTGCGCTATTCTTTTGTGTCTTTAAGGTGGTGCGTTCAGCTATGGTCTTCCATGTTTCTTCGGAAGTCATCTCCCTTCAGGTCTCTACCGAACGCCTAGGATCTCTTCCGCAGATTCTGCATAGGCAGACGAGAATACAGTCCATATCGATTCAGTGCTTCCTGCATATTCGGTGTTGTGACTTTCCTGTTCTTCAAAGCGATTTTTGAGGGATAGGCAAAACTTTCTCTTTGTTGCTGCTTCGTTCAGCTTCTCCACATCAAATATCGTCTGAGTATGTCTCTTGTTTCTGAGCTCTTAAGTTTGATCTGGACCTTGGCGATAACTAGTTCATGGTCTGAACCTAAATCAGCAATTTTCATGGCTCTTATATCTAAGAGATTTCTTCTTCGAGCTTTACACTAAAGAATATGATCGATCTGATTTTTGGTTCAGTGGTCCGGGGACGTCCAAGTGTATTTGTGAATGTTCTTATGTGGAAATAACGTTCCACTGATCAACGACCCGTGTTCAATAGTAAGATCGATCAAAGGGAGCTGTTTTCATTCAGGCTACCGACGCCATGCCTCCCGATAACGCAGGATGCGTATTCTGTGTCGTCGCCAACTTTGGCATCAAAGTCTCCGAGAACGCACATGATGTCATACCGAGGTGCAGCTCTTATCACATATTTCAAGATACTATAAAATTCATCTTTGTTGCTGTCTGCGTCATTTGTCGGAGCATAGACTGAAACCAATGTCATTTTAGCGTGTCGGGAAGCAAACCCGGCTGTGAGGATACGACTGTTGACTGGTTTCCATTCTAGTAAAGCTTTGGAAGCTTTTGTGTTCAAGAGTTGACCAACTTCCTCACGGTGGTGGTCATCCTGTCCAGAAAATAGGAATTTATGTCCTTTCAGTATTTCTGTCCCAAAGCTGAGCTGACGAACCTCTCTCGTAGCAAGGAAGTTCAGCTTAAATTTCAATGCCTGCTCGACAAGTTCATCAAGTCTACTATTCTCTCGTAATGTCCTTACATTCCAGAATCCATGGCTCAGGTGTTTTTTCGCAGTCATAAAATCAGTCCGTAGGCATGCAGTATTCGTCATCATTAAGAAATCTGGGTTATTTATGATGTTTCTGTAACCGTTAATTTAACCAGGGAATGGATGGTTAGCCCATAGTCGCCACCCCTCCTCCTTCCTCAACACAGGCTTGGGACCGGCTACGGTGGAGTTAATGGTGGCTATGGTGGAGATTACATCTGCGTCTGTTTTAATCATTATAATAAAAGATGTGTTCGACAAAAACATTCCTGTGGCAAAAACTTGCACTTCAGACCTAAAAAGGGTGGGAAGTGGACACATATCGACAACGTATTCCTTGTCCGTAACGTCGAAAACCTACCTAATTCCTGGGTTCGCTCCTCTGGCAATCACTAATTTTCAAGGGCCGCTGCTTTTCCTTCACACCGCGACATTTTTTCTAGAATATAAATTGCCTATAAGCGAAATTCAGAAATTTTTACGATTCCCCCTGCCCATAGGCATCCCATATTTTTTTCACAAATACCACAGTTTATCATCACCTGTTTTCATACCAAGTCCTCGGTTTTCAGTTAATATTCATTTTTCCTCTTTTTACAAATAGGAGGGTGGGTTTCTCTGCCCTTGATACTGTTTTACGCCACTTACCCAAAACTCAAGTAATACTCAACTGATTTTAGCCCAGGTGAACTTAATTTAAATAGACTTCTATAATTTTCTCCTGATGTCACTTTGGTTCTATTAGGGCTAACATTGCGTTTCGCAATGACGGTACAAATATAGTGGAAAGTTCATTCTAGTCTGATCTCTTTTGTTACTTAAAAAATAAAACCTTTCATCTAAGCATTTATGCGCAAAAAAGACCTTTTTTTACTTGTTTGTACTGCTTGAGAGAGAATATTGAAGTTTTGAGTAAAGGACTCTCCAAGACTGAATTTCCATATGTACTTTTACTGAGATCCACCTTTATCTTAGAAGTATTTCCTCCTATTTTTTCGTATCACATGTAATCTAGTTTTTCTTGCAAACACATTATTGATAAATTTTGTATATTTTAAACTGATCAAAATAGTTTCTCTAACTATACCCAGCTCTAAGTTGGTACTTTTGTCTTTTTTCAATTCGGCTTACTATTGGACATGGTTCGGTCTTTACTTGGTGTGCACCATAGAATAAAAAGTTGTATGAACATTTATCATAAGGCCTACCTTTCCAATTGGTTACCTTTCCCAGTTTGGTTATTGACCGATTCAGGGTCGTATTCCCAACTTCACAGTGTTGCCATATGTAGTGACTCATCTCTGCTTTGGTGTTATTTCGCATCCTGTGAAATTTGTTTACTGTAGTGGCTGGTGATTACTAAACAACTTTTCTGTTGTTTAGATCAATCTCTTGCTATTAAGTTTTTGACTTTGTCGTAATTCTTGTTAAGTTTCTAAAAGCATTAGAGAAGTAATCTTGTAGTCTTGTGTCCAAAAACTGAAGTCAACTAAAAATGTATATATTAAAAAACTTAAGCTATATAACGAAGCTATTCTTTTATGACTAAATGTCGAATTGATTTGGTTTCAACGTCGATAACCGGATCTTATAGATCGTACCAGTGTTTTCGGGCTCAATGTAAGTTATGTTTTTATTTTCAGGATCTGAGCTCCCATTTGTTTGGTTTCAAGTTTGTTCCAAATGGCGCCGAACGTGCAATAGTTAATGCTATGCTTCATCACTGCTATCCAAAGAGAGTTGAACTCCATTTTGCTTTTGAATGCAGGTTAGTTCTTTTTTCTTTTGAATAATTTCTGCCTCTTGTAATTTAGCTGGATGAAACAAGAATTTTGAAAGTTAGCTTTCTTTTTTAAGAAATTAATCCTTTGTTTAAGCCAAAAACACCCGACTTCTCATTTCTTACAAAACAAGGTAAATCTTGTTAAGAGAAAAAGACCAAGTGGCGCCTCTATTTGAATTTTGACTGGTTTTTCTATTTGAAAGCGAAATGCTCTGAAGTTTTTCAAAAGAAGTTCTATAAGAAAGACTATTGAGTTCTGTCTTACCAGTGCAGATGGGCATAATACCAGTTCATAATAACTGAAAAACAATTTTACAGACGATAGAAACACATTTTCAATTTCGATCTAAAATTGAATGGAATCAAATGTTTGCCAACTGAAGGTTCTATTTCATCGTTTGTTACGAAATAAGGTTTTGAAGAGAAATTTGACTATTTTTCAAGGAAAAAGAGCTTCAACTCGTTTTCCAGAATCTAGATTTAAAGCATCCATTACAGTAAAAATTAATTCTGACTGTTTAATTATCTAAATGAAACTTATTCATATATATATTCTAATCAAATTAAAAAAAAAAAAAAAAAAAAAGGAATCTAATTTTGTCTGAAAAAGACAGTTGTGCATTTTTGAAACTCTTAATATTTTATAATAGTCTTAATAGTTTTACGCACTTCTTAATTTTCAAATAGCTAAAAGAAAAATGTTCGAAAATTATGAATTTCAGACATGAATATACCTGATTGGGCAAAAATGTTTTTTTTTTTACTTTGATATCCTGGTACATTCTTTTTTTGTGTTCGCTTCTCGAGGGGGGAGGGGAATAGAAAATTAACAAAAAGCTTCAGAAATCTGTTGTGAGCGTTTTGTTACATTTTGATGAGAGAATTTCGGAGGGGGGGGGGGGGGGTCAAACCTGATAATACCTTCCCTGGATACGGCCTTGCATAGACCTGTTGTTTCCTCAAAATATATTTTTGTTTCACATTCTGTGAATGTTTTGGTGTCTATTTCCTTGCAAACTAAATTTATTATTAATATTCGAAAGTCAAATCTTGACATATGAAATTAAAGTCTTGTTATGTCAAGTCTGTATTACACTTATAAAGTTATTCTTGACTGTGTAGTGACTGTAGGGAGTAAATTTAGTAATTTTGTTCCTCTGCAACTGGGATTTTCATTTGGCTTACCTCTGTGGCTAAACCTCTACCTTGTTACCTTTATAAGTTGAATTCTATGTAGAATGGTCACTATAACTCGAACTATCCATAAGTTGAAATTACACATAACTCGAAAAAAGATTGTTGTCCCATGAATCATCTGTTTTCATATAATCATCTGTTTTCATGAATCATGAGCATCATCATCTGTTTTCATTGAAGTTCTCGGTTTTCAGTCAATATTAAATTTTAATCTTTCGCACAGTTTCCTTTTTTTAGAGGGAGGAGGGTTGGTTCCTCTGCCCCTGATACTGTTTTACATCATTAAACGCAAACTCAAGTAATACTCAACTAATTTTAGCCCAGGCGGACTTCATTTTAATAGACTTGCATGTTTTGGATTATTATCTGTCATCAATTAGCCTCATATTTGTGACATACCGCGTGCAGATTTTTTAATATTCAAGTCATTTAGTGTCCGATGATTTTCTCCTGATGTCACTTTGGTCCTATTAGGGCATTTCACTTGTATCTGAATCTAGCTTGAAATGGTTATCCTATCTGTTTTCCTGAATTTTTCCCAACAGAAAAATTCAAGAAGTTTTTTTTTGTGCCAAAAAATGAAGAAAAACAATTTAGCTCAAGCTTAGATCTAAGACTTGGTTATAATCATAATGGATTTGCATAATTAAGTTGAAAATCCAATTAGTTATTTTATCAATTAGAAATTCATTATAGTCAAAATTTGGTAAAAAAAAAAAGTACAAACCATTAAAAAATTAAAACAGGAATTAAAACTGTTAACAAGAACGGAATATAATTTTTTAAAGCCAATAAACACACTCTAACGTGCTGGAAAATATTGTTTATTTGATTAGCGTGTGAGGAGATTTGACTCTTCCTATATCTTTTATCATTAGATGACGAACGTATTTTTTTTGAAGACCGCACTGTCTTTCTATGACGAACAAATAGAAGTTCGAATAAGGAGAAGTCCTTTTATTAGACAATAGAAAAGAGATACAGAAGTTCTGTATATTCATTTTATCTGCTGATGACGGTCACTGATGTATGTGGTTGAAATATCCAGAACTTTTGTGTCTGTTGTCACTGTCTTATAAAAGGACTTTCTCTGTTTGAACTTTTGTTTTTTCGCTTGATGACAATCAATCAATCAATCAATCAATTTGTTAATACTAAAAAAAGAAACAATTACAAATCGTAAAGTAATTACGAAGCCCAAGAAGCTTAGCTTGTAATGGGCCAACAAAACAAAAATCAAAAACTTATAAATCAAATATAATAATAAAAAAAACTGAAACAAGACAAGGAGATTTATCATATAGGAGATATGGAAGGAAAATTAAACATATAATTAAAATGAAGAAAAGAGATAAAAAATTAGGATGGAATCCAAACAACATCATAGAATCTGAAAAATATATTAAATAAAGAGGAGAGAGACATAAATAAGGGTAAAAAAACCCATTAAACTGGAAATACCAGACGAGAAACTGTCTTTACAGAGCGAAACAGAGGTACATCAGGAGGGATGGAGGTCCATAGTAGAACTGATTGATAAACAGGAGACTTCTGAGCGGCGGTTGATGATCGTTTGGGTAAAACAAGTCTGCGAGGAGAACTTCGTAAGGAAGAAGAATACCTACCTGAGTCTGCCCGTGAGAAAACTGTTGCAGAGATGGTGGAAGAATACCTAGAAAAGCAGAGTGCGCAAAATAAAGACTACTTTTACCTACAATACGATCCAGCGGAGCTATCCCAGTATCAAACAGTTCGTGGTAACGAACTGTAGTAAGGGGCGACCCGGCTCAATAGTAACCTAAACTCTAAAAAATGGAATTTCGGTACCAATAGTAACATCAAAAGAATCGTGTTTTAGTGCTGATTTTAAATATATAAGTTTCATCAAGTTTAGTCCTATTAATCAAAAGCTACGAGCCTGAGAAAATTTGCCTTGTTTCAGAAAACAGGGAGAAACACCCCTAATAGTCATACAATCTGAGCAAAAATCACACCATCCGATTCAGCGTATCAGAGAACCCGGATGTAGAAGTTTCAAGCTCCTATCTATAAAAATGTGGAATTTCGCATTGGTCCTAGAATGTCGCAAGAGGGCTCATTCTAACGGAAATTAAAAGTTCTATTGCCCTTTTTAAGTGATCTGAAAAATTGAAGGGCACCTTGGCCCCCTCCCACGCCCATTTTTTCCCAAGTCACCGGATCAAAATTCTGAGATAGCCATTTTATTCACCATAGTCGAGACACCTAATAACTATGTCTTTGGGGACGACTTACCGCCCCACAGTCCCCGTGGGAGGGGCTGCAAGTTACAAACTTTGACCAGAGTTTATACATAGTAATGGTTATTGGGAAGTGT
Organism: Artemia franciscana; assembly: GCF_032884065.1. Lineage (NCBI taxonomy): Eukaryota > Metazoa > Arthropoda > Branchiopoda > Anostraca > Artemiidae > Artemia > Artemia franciscana. Next base: position 9,725,907 of record NC_088876.1, read on the forward strand.
ACAGACGTTTCAAGGGGATATTTTTGGTTTGGAGGGGGAGAAGTTGAGGGGGGTTTCGTGGGAGGATAGTTCCATGGAAGAATTTGTCATGGGGGAAGAGAATTTCAATGAAGGGGGCGCAGGATTTTCTAGCATTATTTATAAAAAACAATGAAAAAATAAATATGAAAAGTTTTTTCGACTGAAAGTAAGGAGCAGCATTAAAACTTAAACGAACAGAAATGATTACGCATATGAGGGGTTCACCTCCTCGTAACACCTTGCTCTTTACGCTAAAGTATTTTTAGTAATTTCAACTATTTATTCTACGGTCTGTGTGATTCAGGGGTCATTCTTAAGGAATTGGGAGAGAATTTAAGCTTTAGTGTAAAGAGCGAGGTATTGACGAGGGGATGAACCCCTTCATATACCTAATAAAAACATACGAATATAGAAGTTCGTTACGTAAGTTAATTCGTAAGCTTCATATATTTTTTACTAATGAAAACGTTCGTAAAAATTAAAAGTTCTAGTTGCTTTTTTAAGTAATCAAAAAATTGGAGGGCAACTAGGCCTCCTCCCCCGCTCCTTTTCTTCTCAAAATCTCGAATTAGAACTATGAGAAAACCATTTAGCCAAAAAAAATATACAAATTTCGTTTTTATTATTTATGTGCGGAGAGCCAAATCAAAACATGCATTAATTCAAAAATGTTCAGAAATTAAGTAATTTTTTTTTAAACTGAAAGTAAGGAGCGACATTAAAACTTAAAACGAACAGAAGTTACTCCGTATATGAATGAGGCTTTTCCTCCTCAACGCCCCGCTCTTTATGCTAAAGTTTTTTTTTTTACTTTTTTAAAGAGTAGAGTTAAGAGAAAGAGCCAAACTTTAGCGTAAAGAGCGGGGTGTTGAGGAGGAAAAGCCTCTTTCATATACAGAGTAATTTCTGTTCGTTTTAAGTTTTAATGTCGCTCCTTACTTTCAGTTAAAAAAAACTTGTTTTTTTATTTAATCATTATAAAGATCAGAGGAAGGGTAAAGCCTAGGGAAAAGAAAAGTAGCCTTCACTGCCCTATTTTGGGCTCATTTACTACAAAGGTAGTAAATTTTGGGTTTGTTTCAGAAATGCTGCTGGTGGGAATGTCTCGTTCTAGGTAATGTAGAAAGGAGAAAATAGACCCTGTTTGAGGTTATCTGTCACTTTTTTTTCCGAAGCTTGACATATGATACAGACGAATGAAGGTGGCTGAATGTCCCTATATTTTAAAGGGTTAGCTGTGAAACAGGACTACATCATATACTGAAGAATGTACATAAATATCTAGATGATGTTCTAAAAATGTGTAGGTTTTATTTTTCTGGCGTCCAATTGTCACCTAAAACTTCTTGTCATGTCATAATAGTCGAAAAACTCAAATTTGTTAGATAAAGTTCTATCTACACTTTGTCTAAGTTTTTTCTAGGAATTTTTTACGAGCAATTTTTTTTTAGTGTGATGAACTGGGATTTATTGCTTTAGTTAGATGAAAAACAAATTTTTTTCAACTGCAATTAAGGAGCAACATCAAAACTTAAAACAGACAGAATGTATATTAGGGGGGCTGCCCTTTCCTCAATACCCGCTCTTAACGTTAAATTTCTTAAAAAACACTTCTCATTCATATTCAACGGCCTTTGTATTTGAGCAGTATTTCTTAAAGAACTATGACAAAAGCAAACTTTAGCATAAAGAGCTGGAAATGAGTAAGATAAAACACCCCTCATATACGAACTAATATCTGTTCTTTTTAATGTTGTTCCTTACTTTCAGTAACACAAAACTTTCTTTTTATTTAATTTCTGGCCATTTTCAAATCATGCCAGGAACTAATTTAAAATGTTTTCCTTAAAAAGAAAATTCTAGGAGATTGTCCAGAACTTCTTAAGGGACAAAAACTGCCTTTCAACCCTATGTGAACGCTTGTTTTAAGGCCTTTATTCACTATATATGAAACGGGTTTACTAATAGCTAATTGTTGTATGGTTATCATCTAGATAGCTGATTTGGTTTTAAAAGCTATTAGTCGTCAGATTCAACTTTTAAATTTGACAGTGCTGCTCCGTCAAGTGCTATTATTGTTTTATTTTTTTTTTTTGTAGACTGCCGGCGACGCAAGATGTTCCTGGTGTGAGTATGTTTCGCCAGGCACAAGATTGGGACGAAGAATTACGTCGGTGTCACTCCTCTACTGGATGGCGTATCTGCTATGCAAATGAGAATTATCAAGTTTGCCCCAGGTAGTATCAATATATAATTTTCAACATGTATTATACCATTAGCGCAGTGGCTCCTTATCTTATGATTTTGAGGTGTTAAAGGAGCATCAAAGAGATTTTTAAGCTGTTTATCTGCTATGCAAATAAATATTATCAATAAACAACCAAGAGAGATAAAACTCTACAAAAAGAAAACTTAAAACGAGACGACGGCCAGTAGAATTGAAAGACTAAAACAACGCGGATATTTCGACTGTATCCAAACAAGGCGTCTTCAGGACAAGATAGAAAATTAAAAGAAAACTAATCTAAAAACAAATAAAAACCACCACCAATAATAATAAATACAATTGTCGTTACTTATCCACGTAGGGAAAAGCAGCTATTTGAGTTACTTCAATGAGAATCAAAGAGCAACTGAGGAAAAATTATGAAAATTGAAACTTAGTTAATTATTCAGTTGCGAAATAATCCTCTTGTAAGCTAACATTGAAGCAACTCTTTTTGGTCTAGTGGGTAATCTTGTCCCCTGGTGATTGTGTAAAATTTTAATTCCCCCATCGACTATTGGTTCATTTTACAAAAGAATATCATAAATTGGGTCAATATTTAAATTCCCTGTGTCTCTATTTATTAAATATTAGAAAATATATGTTTTGTAATTTCTATAGCCTCCCTCGCCCACTGAGAAAAACCTCTATAATTAAAAATAGCTGTAGCCTCATCAAATTGTATAAAATGTTCGGGATAAAAGAATGTATGTTCAGATAGAGCCGAAACAAAAGTTTCGGGAGGCTTTCTTAGTTGTAGGGTTATTTCTATTGAGTTGTGATGCTCAATAAATCTTTCAGTAAATTGTTGGTGAGTTCTACCAATATAAAACTTTCCACAGGAACAGGGAATTTTATACACCCCACTAACTAAATCTCCCCGGGTGAAATCCTTCCCAGAATTAAGAAAACTACCTAATGGTCTCACTGATTGGACAAAATTATCAAGTTTGCCCCAGGTAATATCAATATACAATTATCAACACATATTGCTATGTAAATAATTATTATCAAATTTGCTCCAGGTAATATCAATATACAATTAATCAACATGTATTATACCATTAGCGCAGTGGCTCCTTATCTTATGATTTGGAGGTGCTAAAGGAGCATCAAAGAGATTTTTAAGCTGTTTATCTGCTATGCAAATAAATATTATCAATAAACAACCAAGAGAGATAAAACTCTACAAAAAGAAAACTTAAAACGAGACGATGGCCAGTAGAATTGAAAGACTAAAACAACGCGGATATTTCGCTGGTATCCAAACAAGGCGTCTTCAGCACAAGATAGAAAATTAAAAGAAAACTAATCTAAAAACAAATAAAAACCACCACCAATAATAATAAATACAATTGTCGCCACTTATCCACGTAGGGAAAAGCAGCTATTTGAGTTACTTCAATGAGAATCAAAGAGCAACTGAGGAAAAATTATGAAAATTGAAACTTAGTTAATTATTCAGTTGCGAAATAATCCTCTTGTAAGCTAACATTGAAGCAACTCTTTTTGGTCTAGTGGGTAATCTTGTCCCCTGGTGATTGTGTAAAATTTTAATTCCCCCATCGACTATTGGTTCATTTTACAAAAGAATATCATAAATTAGGTCAATATTTAAATTCCCTGTGTCTCTATTTATTAAATATTAGAAAACATATGTTTTGTAATTTCTATAGCCTCCCTCGCCCACTGAGAAAAACCTCTATAATTAAAAATAGCTGTAGCCTCATCAAATTGTATAAAATGTTCGGGATAAAAGAATGTATGTTCAGATAGAGCCGAAACAAAAGTTTCGGGAGGCTTTCTTAGTTGTAGGGTTATTTCTATTGAGTTGTGATGCTCAATAAATCTTTCAGTAAATTGTTGGTGAGTTCTACCAATATAAACTTTCCACAGTAACAGGGAAATTTATACACCCCACTAACTAAATCTCCCCGGGTGAAATCCTCCCCAGAATTAAGAAAACTACCTAATGGTCTCACTGATTGGACAAAATTATCAAGTTTGCCCCAGGTAATATCAATATACAATTATCAACACATATTGCTATGTAAATAATTATTATCAAATTTGCTCCAGGTAATATCAATATACAGTTAATCAACATGTGTTATACCATTAGCGCAGTGGCTCCTTATCTTATGATTTTGAGGTGCTAAAGGAGCATCAAAGAGATTTTTAAGCTGTTTCTCTATCTGCTATGCAAATAATTATTATCAAATTTGCTCCAGGTAATATCAATATACAATTATCAACACGTATTATTCCATTAGCACAGTGGCTCCTTATCTTACGATTTTGAGGTGCAAAAGGAGCATCAAAGATATTTTTAAGCTGTTTCTCTATCTGCTATGCAAATGAATATTATCAAATCTGCCCCAGGTAGTATTAATATGCAATTATCAACATGTATTGTACCATTAGCGCAGTGGCTCCTTATCTTATGATTTGAGGTGCTAAAGGAGCATCAAAGAAATTTTTAAGCTGTTTCTCTATCTGCTATGTAAATAATTATTATCAAATTTGCGCCAGGTAATATCAATATACAATTAATCAACATGTATTATACCATTAGCGCAGTTGCTCCTTATCTTATGATTTTGAGGTGCTAAAGGAGCATCAAAGAGATTTTTAAGCTGTTTCTCTACATGCTATGCAAATGAATATTATCAAATTTGCTCCAGGTAATATCAATATGCAATTATCAACATGTATTATACCATTAGCGCACTGGCTCCTTATCTTATGATTTTGAGGTGCTAAAGGAGCATCAAAGAGATTTTTAAGCTGTTTCTCTATCTGCTATGCAAATAATTATTATCAAGTTTGCTCCAGGTAATATCAATATACAATTATCAACACGTATTATTCCATTATCACAGTGGCTCATTATCTTATGATGTTGAGGTGCTAAAGGAGCATCAAAGAGATTTTTAAGCTGTTTCCTCTATCTGCTATGCAAATGAATATTATCAAATTTGCCCCAGGTGATATTAATATGCATTTATCAACATGTATTATACCATTAGCGCGGTGGCTCCTTATTTTATGATTTGAGGTGCTAAAGGAGCATCAAAGAGATTTCTAAGCTGTTTCTCTATCTGCTATGTAAATAATTATTATCAAATTTGCTCCAGGTAATATCAATATACAATTAATCAACATGTATTATACCATTTGCGCAGTGGCTCCTTATCTTATGATTTTGAGGTGCTAAAGGAGCATCAAAGATATTTTAAGCTGTTTCTCTATCTGCTATGCAAATAAATATTATCAAATTTGCTCCAGGTAATATCAATATGCAATTATCAACATGTATTATACCATTAGCACAGTGGCTCCTTATCTTATGATTTTGAGGTGCTAAAGGAGCATCAAAGATATTTTTAAGCTGTTTCTCTATCTGCTATGTAAATAAATATTATCAAATTTGCTCCATGTAATATCAATATACAATTAATCAACATGTATTATACCATTAGCGCAGTGGCTTCTTATCTTATGATTTTGAGGTGCTAAAGGAGCATCAAAGATGTTTTTAAGCTGTTTTTCTATCTGCTATGCAAATAAATATTATCAAATTTGCTCCAGGTAATATCAATATACAATTAATCAATATGTATTATACCTTTAGCGCAGTTGCTCCTTATCTTATGATTTTGAGGTGCTAAAGGAGCATCAAAGATATTTTTAAGCTGTTTCTCTATCTGCTATGCAAATAAATATTATCAAATTTGCTCCAGGTAATATCAATATACAATTAATCAATATGTATTATACCTTTAGCGCAGTTGCTCCTTATCTTATGATTTTGAGGTGCTAAAGGAGCATCAAAGATATTTTTAAGCTGTTTCTCTATCTGCTATGCAAATAAATATTATCAAATTTGCTCCAGGTAATATCAATATACAATTAATCAATATGTATTATACCTTTAGCGGAGTTGCTCCTTATCTTATGATTTTGAGGTGCTAAAGTAGCATCAAAGATATTTTTAAGCTGTTTCTCTATCTGCTATGCAAATAAATATTATCAAATTTGCTCAAGGTAATATCAATATGCAATTATCAACATGTATTATACCATTAGCTCAGTGGCTCCTTATCTTATGATTTTGAGGTGATAAAGGAGCATCAAAGAGATTTTTAAGCTGTTTCTCTATCTGCTTTGGAAATAAATATTATCAAATTTGCTCCAGGTAATATCAATATACAATTAATCAACATGTATTATACCATTAGCGCAGTGGCTCCTTATCTTATGATTTTGAGGTGCTAAAGGAGCATCAAAGAGATTTTTATGCTGTTTCTCTATCTGCTATGCAAATGAATATTATCAAATTTGCCCCAGGTAATATTAATATGCAATTATCAATATGTATTATACCATTAGCGCAGTGGCTCCTTATCTTATGATTTTGAGGTGCTAAAGGAGCATCAAAGAGATTTTTAAGCTGTTTCTCTATCTGCTATGCAGATGAATATAACCAAATATGCCCTATGTCTAGTTATTAAAATGATGCTGCCTTTCGTACTCCTCATTTAAGGTCTAGAGCTGTTTCAAACGTATCAAGCGTATATTTAAGTCGCTATTCTAATGGACGGAATGACCACTGCCCCTTCTTGGGATTTCTCCTACATCTTAGGATTTCAGTTCTGTACTTTAACCGTGGGAAAAGTAGTTATGTTAAAAATTTTACTCAAAAAGTATGTGAAGCACCCATATTATTGCTACTTAATATTTTAAGATTTCTTTTCAAGTCCTGAGAGTTTTCCTAGTGCATTTTGGGATATAAGATATACCAGGGCCGTATCAAAGGGAAAATAGTCACTTGGTTAGACCTGCCGTTGTTGTGCTAGCTGCTCAGACCCTAAAATTATTCCCCATCCCCGGACGAAAAAAAATATTCCCCTATCGACCAATTTAGATTTGCTAACTGTAATCCAGCACTGCTTTTTATCCTAATATTATTTCATTAACATAATATAGTTAATTGACATGTTCTGTGATTATTTTACTCTTGCATGTGACTGTTCTTATGATTGTTCTAGCATGTAATTGTAAATGTTGTTCTCTACAATTGTTCTGAAGTCTAGTAAGTTCTAATATCCAGAGCGCTGCTGGTCCCGTGATTCTTGATTAAATATTGTCAACTTCGAAGATAATTTATCCATACAAGAAAGGAAATTTTCTAAAATTTGAAAACTGTACTAAATGTTTTCTTCCCTTTTAAATCATGAGAACCCACCTAGGTTTCGATCTGGATCCGCCATTTATTTATTTTATTTTTTTTTTAGCTTGAGTGAAGTGATTGTTGTGTCGTCAGATCTCACAGATGATGATATTGCCAAAGCAAGTGCCTCATTTCGTGGAAATAGGCCACCAATTTGGTGTTGGGGTCATAAAAGTGGCTGTGTTATTGTTCGAATGTCAACAGTGTCAGCAGATTCCAGTCCTTCATCTAATGCCATGATTGATAGGTAAAGACTATTTCTGATAAACAAGTTAATTTGCTTGAATGTAGCTAAATAAAGAAAAGGGACAGTCTTTAACATAGACTTAGCAAAGTAAGTAAGTAATCAATTAGGAAAACAAGACTTATTAAGCATAGTAAAGACTTAATTAGTCTTGATACTATTTAACGTGTAGTCTCCAAAGTAAAAGTCGCCTAGTCAACAAATACATTTTTTTTGGTTCAGAAAGCATATTTCTTCTTAAAACGTCTTATAATTCATAGAATTACAGGGATCGCAGTTATGTTTATTAAGTAAAGAATACTATAAAGATCCATAAAGATAAGTAAACAAAAATCTAACTTATAAATACAGAGATCATTCCTAATATATTGACTCAAAGGGCTTACACGTACAGGGAAAGGTGGGATTTGGTAAAAGTTTTTTTTCCCCAAATTTTTATTTATTTTTCGTGTAAGGATCCCTAGAAGAGCTTGAAAAATGCTGAACAGGATTACATTTTTTTGCGTATGTTTGTCCACTCCGCCCAGATATAAATACTTAGTATTTAAAATCGAATTTGATATACATGATTGAGGATAAAAATCGCGGATATTGAGGATAACTAAAACGAACCCTACCCCATCCCCCCACCTCAACCCCGACCCTTAGATTGGTTTTCAGCTCTTAGTGGCTTCATTTCCTTTCGGTCGACTTTGTCGATACCTGTGATTGATTGGGAGGGAGCTTTAAGGTTATTCAGAAATGTATATACAACCTTTAAAATAAAAGGTATTACCTTTTATTACCCTACCTTTTAAATAAAAGGTATTTTAAATCGAGTAAACTAAAACCCGGTACTTTACTCCTTGGAGCTCTCTGTTCCTTATTCGGTTTTGAGAAATAAATCTACATTATAGCCTACAAACATTGAATAGATCATAAACCCTCCCGACTTACCGAAACTACCCACAACTCTCGCAATCAAATTAAAGATCTTGATTTGGTATGAAGTAAAGACTTTTTTTTTAAGTCTGCTATGATAGCAGTATCTGCAGTTATTAAAAGCAGATACACTACTGGCCAGCGTTGCCAAATATTTTTGGCCAACTTGCATTTCTTGGCCAAAAACTGTCTTTTGTCACCAATTAAAAAGCCAAGGAGTTCCGTGTTTGAGAACCTTTTAACAAATTTCTTTTTGTTTTATTATTCTTAGAACATAAGAAAATGAAAAAGTAGAAAGCATCATGCTTGAAAACGTAAGAAGTTTTCAACGTTCGTTCTTGTTTGATAAATTTACTTTAATTGACTAGATGAAGAAACTACCTCCAAATCAATTATTGCAGCAAAAATGCACACAAGCGTATATTTTTAAATTTAGTAAACTCAAAATTAGAAGAAATTGTTCAATCTCAAATTCTTTTCATTTTTAGGAAGCAAGAAAATGAAAAAGTAGAAAGTATTATGCTCGAGAACATCCGAAAGGCCCACTCGAGACGAAAGCAGCCCCTAATTCTCGAATTAGATACTCTTCTTCCCCCAGTTAAGGATTTGCAGAACAGCTTTGTGAAGCTGCGAGATTTGATCTGCGTGCCTCCGGATTCAATGCGAATATTATGGGATCAGGATGATAGATTTTTAAGTCAGCTGGAATCGACAAGGTGGCTTCATATGGTATCGTCTTGTTTAAGGCTGGCTTCAACGGTCTCAAGAGTAATTATGGATCAAAAAGTCTCTGTTGTCTTGCAAGGTACGCCATGTGTACTTTTTTGGGGGGGGGGGGGGAAGATGCATATCAAAGTTAAAAAAGAAGAAAAATGTATAGTGTGTAAATTTAATTTTGCCTGAATGCAGTCACTATTCCCATATGGTTTGTGATTCCGATCCCTAGCCAAATTATGTTTGGTATATTATAAGTTTTTTTTTTTAGAAAGAGTGGTCGTATAAACTTCGGAGGTGGCTCATTGGATTGGTAATCAGAAGTTCTTGTGCCTTTTTTAAGAGTAACAGTGATCGGATGGCATTACCCCCCCCTAAACACACACACGTCGTAATATCCCAAAATGCATCCAATCGAAATTTTGAGATAGTAATTTCATTCGAAATAGTCCAAAGATCATATACCAATGCTTTTTGGGTTGAAAAAATCCCCCAGAACCTTGGGGCCATTTTGTTCAAAATAGCCCAGACCTTCAGAGCCCTGGAGCAAGGGTTGTAAGTTATGCCCTGGGAACATGTAAGGTTTTTATGGAATGGCTGGTCGTAAAAACTTCAGCTGGAGATCATTTGATTTGAAATCGGAAGTTATAGTGCCCTTTTTATAAGTCAAAAGTGATCTGAGAACAATGAGTCCTCCCCCTCTCCACGCTAGTCATTTCCCCCCATTTCCCTTATCATTTCCTGAGGAAATGATAAGGGAGAAAATCAATTGACCAAAAAAAGTAATATTTGCACGTTACTACTACTACAACTACCACTGCAGCTGCTGCTACCACAACTACTATCACCAAAACTACTACTTCTGTAGCGGGTACTATTAAGGCTAAGGATATTGAAATAAACTTCGACGAAACGTTGAAGGGAAACATGGAACTAAATCAAAGCATATTATTTGCATACAGAATACTTACACAGGCGTATCACCAATATTCTTAGAACGGATTGAAACTTCAGGGGCATCATGAGTGGAATGTTCAATTGACTAAAAGGGAAAGTGTACCTTCTACTACTGCTATTAATACTGCTGCTACTACTGTCACTACTATTAATAATAATACACTATTGCTGCTACTACTGTTCTTACTACTACCACTACTGCTATGATACTAGTGTAATGCTCTTAGGTCACTCGGTTCGCTGCGCCTGAAGACTATGCTAGCCCAACGGTCAACTGCCTGTTGTGATCTTTTTGGGAGGTCCTTAACGCTTGGTAAGGCGAGCCCGCCGCGAAAAACCCAGTGCTAGCAGCCGCAGGCGTAGATAACTGCAACACCATAGTCGATCACAAATGCCCAGACAAGTATGCGTTCTTCCTGACCGAGTTCAAACTAAGGAAATCCAAGGTTCTCTTTCAACTACTGTATTAACTGAAAATGCAGGGCAAGCACGAGACAACCAATAACACTTATAAAAACGCCTAACAAAACCAAATCACACTTACTTATGCTACATCTTTTTTAGACGACAAATGACTTAAGAAAACAAGCACTAAGGCTAGAAAACTTTACTTTTTTATACTTTCTCAAAAAACCACATTTTTCCAGCCAGGTAAAACTCGAAATCGAAAAATCCGCTAAAACTCGATAAAGATTTATTAATTAGATTTTTGGAAAGGAATGGTTTTTAACATTTAATCAATACTAGTTTATATTCATTTAGTTATACTTATTACAATACTCCCCCTATATGGAAAAACGCCCTCATTTTTTATTCTAAGTATCAGTATTATTATCTATTTTTTTTCCAAGGTTATTCGTTCTGTTCGATCCTTTGCTCATATGGGTCAATATATCTCTAATGCTGGAACTATCTCGCAGACAAGTTGGTATTTTGGTTTGATTAGAGATTGGTGAAATAATTAGCAGTTAATCCACAACTTTCTACCAGTGTCTGCCCAACACTATTTGATTTGTTCTGCGCGTATTTGTCTTATGAAATTCGCATACCCTTTTCAATCGAAATGTCTTTATGGGACACCACTGATGGGGTTTGGTAGCCCTTATATATTGGTTTTTATAGCCCTTATAAGACAAATCCACACTTACGCTTGTCTGCGGAAAATTTTTTTTCTATTTTCTATATCTAATGTAAAATGCAGGGTACCCGTAAAGATCTTAGTACGAAAGAACGAATTCCCAAGAAACTATAAAGAAAGAAATTTCAACTTTAGTAAAACAAAATTTAAATGAATTTAGTCTCTTATTCCCATTTACATCTTTTTTTTCCAAATGAGATCACCACAGAAAAATAGATGGCTTCCTGAATTTTGGAATGAATAAGAAAAAGTTATTACAGCAAGGAGATTTCTTAAATCTTACATTAACTTTTAAAGAAACAAGTTGTTATATTTGTCTTTTTTATATTGACACTGACTTTACTAGTGGAAAATATTGAACTAAAGAAGATCACATGAGAAGTGCGTGACCCGTATTGCCTTTTCCCCGCAATTTAAGAGAACAGGAAACCTCCGCGGGTACCAATACGGCTCTTCTGAATGCGTCCACACTCTCTTCTGCAATGTATTACCTATGATGAATCTAGTTCCTCTGGTGTATCTCAATAGCTTGACCTAACATTCCTTGTGTCCTTTTCGTGAATATTGCTGTCCCTCTGCAACGTAAGGAGCATACGATCGACATCCTTAGAAGTTTCCCGAATTTGATTATTCAATACCATGAAAAGGGACGCAATTTGTTGCTGAAATAATTTGGTTCTTGAGTTCTGAGTTCCGTTCAACTCATATGGAAAGAACGGATGATTCTGAAATGTGGACACCATGTCTTGCTTTGGGGATTCTAGGTTCTTAGACAAAAGACTTACTTGACCCTGAAGCGAGTACAGAGGTGATGCATCAAAACAAATTGCTACTTGTCATTCGCCTTCGGTTGGTCGTACGTTATTCAGCTTCCGAAAAATGACTCCTTTGACAACCCTATACTTGGTATAAGTTTTATAAAGCAAAACAGAAATGAAAATAAGCACTGGTAACTCCATCTGGAAGTAGTAAGTTTCAGATTAGATTTAATACAAAAATAATTATACCTGCTCTTACGTGTTCGACCTCTTAACGACCTACACCTACATAATTTGTGTATTCTTTTATAACTCTGAGCTGTTCACGAGTGACCAATAATGCTTGGAACTCGGTAATCTCCTCAGTAACATTCTTAATCCTGATTTTCTCATATATGACCCATCCTGCCGTCAGTGAAAATAAAAATAATACACAGAATTCCGATTGTGGATGCTACTAACAATAACTCTGTTAATTGAACACTTTCTGCCCTAATAACTTTCAGAAGAACATCCGCCTGAGTTAGAATTATTTCATTTTCTTCCACAACGTCATTATACAGTTGTCTCCATTCGATAGCTTCCTTGAACTTTTTTCCCACGACTCTACTAGATTTTTACTTTTTTCTTTTGCGAAAACTGACCGATTTCCGCTTAAAATGTATTTCAAAGGAAAATTGACGATTTTTGTGGTAACATTCTTAGCATTAACCAAGTTTTGGGGGGTTAATCGATATTCAGTATCCTTGTTATATTACTTACACATGATCCCTCTAGCTTAAACTTATTCGTAATTTCTACTTCTGATGCGCTAATTCCTTCCGTGGTACTCAATCTAGCTGTGACTTTCCAACTACAAGCATTGTCAGTGCCTTGAAAATTTTCTAGTACTATACTCTCCCAACAACTAAGACTGGTATCATTGCTCGTTCTTTTCATGCCTTGCTTTGTTAATTTTGGATCCAAGATACCTCTTTCTAAAACTTTATCAATTATATTGTCTCTTATAGTACGAATCTGATCCCTGTTTTCACTTATTAAAATATACTGTTTAGAAGTTTCCAGCGTGATTGTAGTACCAACTGGTCCTTCTGTTGACGTCGGAAATGTTTGATACAGTACATAATTGCGTTTACGTTGCACTAAGGGAATTTGAACAACTATTTGAAGATGCCCTGTTGACAAAAAAAATGACGATGTATCCATTTGTGAATACCAATAAAACGGATCAATTGGGTCAATGCTATTTGGTAATTCAAAATTCCCTTCTGCCAAAATCATGTATTCAATAGTTTCTAAAACTTCTTTGAGTTCCTTTGGTGGCAACAAAGGTTTTGGTATTTGGCCTAGTTCTAGCACAGTTAATTCTCGGTCAACTTCTAACGCATAATCAATAATAACCTGTAAATGTGTAGAGATTTCCATCATGCAGGACACGAGATAAGCACCGTATAATGATTCTTGCGTTTTACTTTCATGAGTAACTAAATATTCAACTTTAGATATCAGTGTAGTGATTTCCTCTAAGGTCCAATGAAGGCTCGGAATCTTTTTATTTTGCCCCATCCACAGTGACATACGCGCCTTTATATCATGAAAAAAAAATTCTGTTTTCAGCTCTTTTCTTTTCTTCCAGGGTATTTTTGCGCTTAATATTTCCACATATTCCTTTAGAAGTTTGATTGTTCAAATTTGACACTTTCAAGTACGCTGTCCCCCTTTCTATGGTCAAAAGCTGACTTTCAACAAAAATAGAAGGATATTTCTCTAGCGTATAGCCTTCTACTAAAGCAGTAATTCGCTGATTGGGTTCAGTATTTGTTGTTGCTAAGACCTGAATGCAAGTCCCTGCCTCTATTGTTACCTTATTATTGAGCTGTAATTCATATTTTTGCAAAGATCAGTATCTTGCAAATTTGTGCAATTAAAATCCCTTTTTATTGCGGGTCTAGTGATTTTGATTTCATTACTGGTCCGATTCCAAATTATACCATATTTTCGAAGTGGATCTACCCCTAGTATGCATGGAAATGGTAGTTTTATGCAAATAATCATCCGCACAATGATTCCTTCTTTATCTGTAGGAAGTTTTAAATGACATTCCCCCAAAATGCTCAACCGATGACCTGTGACTGATGTTAGGCTATTCGTACATTTTTGAATTTTATTTTGTATATTTGACAGTAGTCTCCTATATGTTTCCTCTCTGATCATTAAAGTCGAAGCCCCCGTATCAAATAGACAAGGTACATTTTTAAAACACTCTATACTAAAACAACGAACCATGGGTAAATTTGTAGAACTATTAAAAGTCCCAACATTGAAGACTGTATATGGGCCTAATGTGACTCGCTGCCTTTTCGACCCTCAAAGGCTGGGCTTTTCGTTTAAATTCACCCCATGATCGTTTCCTGATGTGTAGTTTGGCCAAAATGAGCTTAGCGTAGGATCGTCCCATCACTCCTCTGTTCCATTTGCCTGACCCATTCTTTGGTTTCTGGGGATTAATTCTCTAACAAAATTTCCTCCATCTTTTCCAGTGTGTATATGTTGCTTGGTCCTGGGATGTCCGTGTTAGCGCTAAATAGTCTGAAAAATAATCCTTTGCCCCTTCCTCTAAGAGACTCTTTGGATTGTTCTCCTCTGGGTCCACAATTTGTCTAATTTTCCTGCCCTTGGGATCCATATTCTCTGTAACCTCTGTCTCCATTACGAATTCTGGTATGATATTCGGAAGCATAATGATTAGGCTTTGCGCAGTAATAGCAGGTGATCCCATGTCTTTTCAAATTTGTCCTTTGGTCTCCTCTTTGGTCTTCCTTATGAAATCGCTTCCAATCGCCATTTGTCTCCTCCAATCTGGGCCGAAAAAAGCTTCTAGACCCGTCCTGCTGAGTTTCCTTCAAAAATCTTACTCGCTTTCTACCCCGATCCTTGTTATGCTCTCCTTCTGTTATATTGATCGACATTTGTTCAAATTTTTTCATTGTTTCATCTATTTGTATTTCTCTTTCTATGAGCCTTATGGCTTCTTCTAGTGAATCTGGTTTTCGAGAAAGTAAAAGTCTAATTAATTTTTTTGGCAATCCCTGCGTAAATGCGTGTAATTGTACTTTTTGGATTGTTTCATCTGCCCCAGTTTTTCCTAGCTGTAAACATACTGCTCTACAAATTTTGTCTGCATACTCCCTAATGCTCATGGAGCTATCAAATGTTACTACTTCTGTTTTTAGTTTTTCGGTCGAACTTGTTTCAATAAACCTAGCTTTAAAAGCTTCTATTAATTTGTCCATACAGTCATATGCAGTTTCCATATTTGTAACAGAATATAAATATTGCAAGGCACTCCCTCTTAGCCTAGTCGCTAGACACTGCTTCTTAGTCTTAAAGTCATACGGCTGCGCAAGTTCATTGAAGATTTTGAGTCTTTCAATGAACTCATCTACGTCGCTTGTTCCCGCATATTCAGGAATACTTTTCGCTATCTCTAATACCGTAGTGAGAGAGGATATTTTCTTTTCCTGCTCTTCCGTCAAAGACATGACGGAAGAGACCTAGTCCTTGGATGTCCTTTTTTTGAGACTCAGTACCGCTGCCACCACTGTAATGCTCTTAGGTCACTCGGTTTGCTGCGCCTGAAGACTGTACTAGCCCAACAGACAACTGTCTGGCGTGAATCTTTTTCGGGGGGTCCTTAACGCTTGTTAAGAAGAGCCCGCTGGGTTCGAAACACCCAGTGCTAGCAGCCGCAGGCGTAGATAACTGCAGCACCACAGTCGATCACAAATGCCTAGACAAGTATGCGTTGGTCCTGATCGAGTTCAAACTAAAGAAATCCAAATTAAAACACGCAATGTTTATGCAGATTGTCAAACGTGCATATCTTAAGAATGGATTTGGGTATTAAGTTGGAACATTCAGAGAATACTTAAATGGGAAGTTCAATTGACAAAAAGGTAGTATGTGCGTGCCACTACTACCACTGCTACTTTTACTAATACTACCACTGCTGCTAAAATACTCCAACTACTACTTCAATTGCAACCACTTGTAATGCTTAGAGTATTAAGATCAAAAGACCGTCAAAAGGGGGACAAAAGCGTAAATCAGCAATATTTTTGAAACGGCTTACCTAGAACGACTTCACCTAGAAGGTGAAACTTCTGGAGCATCATGAAAGGGATGTTCCACTGATCAAAAGACACGATATTATAGGCTAAGTCTATAAAGGTAAAATTATTCTGTCTGAGACTGCAAGTAGCCAAACCTATTAGACTTAGGTCACTTGTTCGCCTGTGAGTTAAAGTAAATTCATTCCTCCGTTTTGCATTTAAGTCCAGTGGACATCATCCGTCATGACTCAACCCAAATCATTCATCCCTTAGTTCTATGACAATCTGCCTTATTTCTGCCCTAGGATGTAATGGATGGATGGATGGACGATAGACTTATATATCAACAAGTGAAATAATATCATTTGTATACAATTCTAAAACAGGCTTATGCCAGATTTTACTCTTACTCAGACTGTCTGTCTTGGCTTTTTCTTCAATTAGCCATGGCTTGATACCAGCAACTTGATTTTAATTCAAATGACTTTCTTGTACAACCTGCTAAAGTATAAAAAAGAATTGGGATTTAAATGTGCAATCCTTCTATAATTTAGTATCTAACTGGGTAATTACGTATTATAGCAAACACATTCTAGTTCTTGATCTGAATGTAAGATATGAGAAAAGCGGTTTCATATCCACAAAGACTAGTGACGGGTGACAGAATGCATTGGTTAATTTTAGCTTCTATAATTTAGTATCTAACTGGGTAATTACGTATTATAGCAAACACATTCTAGTTCTTGATCTGAATGTAAGATATGAGAAAAACGGTTTCATATCCACAAAGACTAGTGACGGGTGACAGAATGCATTGGTTAATTTTAGCTATATATTTACACGTCAGGAGTAGGTATATTTACCTACTCCTTATTAGTTAAATATTTTACTTTGTATATTAATTAGGTTAGGTTAGATTATAAACTACTTATACGTGTTCTAGGGGACTTAGTTTCCATAATTACGCTACTAAAGTATTTTATTTTCATTATATTTGGGAATATTTCATTAAGATTAACCTAACTTCACTTCTTGAGTGTTGTTGCTATAACAAATAAGTGCCAATTAGCACTTGCGTGTTATCCCGACCACACTCAAGAAGTGAAGTTAGGATAATAACAATGAAACGTATTAAAATATAAAAAAATATGATACTTTAGTAACAAAATTATGGAAATTACAATAGAAAATTATGGAAAGTAGGTCGCCCAGAACGCATTATATTGAATTCTTAACATAACGTAACTTAACCAACTGTATGCATTAAATATTTAATTAAAATATATATTTTAAACCTAAAATTTTAAACCTAAAAATTTAAACAAGACATATTTGTCAGGGAAATCCCAGATAATTTTTCCTGCAAATTGTCTTTAATTTATAAATCTGAAGTATTTAACATTTCTTTATCTAGAATCAGCAGACAAATTAAACCGTTTTTCTTCATAAAAAAAAAAACAAAACAAAAAAAAACAAAAACAAAAATAAGTTCGTAGAGAAATTTTATAATTTCAAAACCTTCATCATAGAACTTGTCTACTGCACCTAAGTATTTAATACTTCGTTAATTTTTTTTGGTATTAACCCAACGAAATTAAAACAAGTGGAGATCAAAAGTTTCTTTAATAAAGAGGCATCTTTTTGAAGTATTTACACGTGTTGCATAGTAGGGCCCCTTTGATAAATTTTCCTTCCTGTTTAATTAAAAAATATTAGTGTTTGACAAAATAAGCTCTCAAACATTTTCAATTAAATTGAAAATTCAACGCTATATTTGATATCACAGGTCACAGGCAGTGTTTCCACTGTTCTTCTCAAACAATCGGGAAAACCTTGGCGATTTTCGGTACAAAATCGGTAGATGGCTCTCAGGGTTCGGTAGAATTTTCAGTAGGATTATTTTTCATTTTGTGTTATGTTTTTGGAGGTGTTTGAACGATTTGCGAATAAAGCACCAGGTTCTAAAAACTCAGAGAGCGAATCTGGAAAGAAACGCGGGATTTCGTCGATCAATTTTTGTCAAAGTTGACTCTGTTTTGAAGGGGAGCTTGAGAACCAGATAGGAGCTCGAAAAATAATTAAATATATTTAATTTTGAAACAAAGTGTAGTCGTATTTCGTTCAACAGACAACAGCCATGGGCCATATCAAAAACAAAGAAAGACCACCAACACAAAGTAACATTTTCCGGGGACTCAGAGTTTTCTGTAGGTTTTCGGTAGTTTCGGGATCTTCTTTTTTGTCGGGAGATGGATAGGGAATTCGGTAGATCTCCCGAAAAATCGGTAGAAGTGGAAGCACTGGTCACAGGTACCAGACGCCGGCTTCGAAAAAAAAAGGCTTCGAGCTTGGAGGCACTGAAGGCAAAATAAAAAGCACTTTCTCTGTTTGCTCTTTCAACCCCTATATACACCATCCGAGATCTCTATGCTCAAACACACGAACCAAAACAAAAGAAAAGCTTGGTTGTTCTTAATGTCAGATAATAGACATACTGAAATGAAAACCAGCAATATAATGTTTTTGCAATCTGTTTGTAGTTTATTTCATTTAAGGACGCAGTTTTTGTCTGTATGGGAGTGGAGGGGATGTTGTATCGAATTGCTCATTATTGGGAAATCCTCCATGTCCTCCCCACATGAAGATATTTTTTTGAAATCTTATCTATTTTAGTTTTAGAGGGCTGGTAGTCTTAGAAAGGTTACAATAAAAGTCATATCTAAAGTAGGAAAAGATGAATATTTGTCCGCTATATCCAGACTAATATGAAATAGAAATGTTGGAAAACAGATAAAACTTATAATCAGGTAATGGAAATGTGTTGGTAAAAACAAGATAAATGTTTACAGACGTATAGCATAAGCATAGAATGTGTCTCCTACTATCAATCCAAAAACATCATAAGGCCAAAATATTCGTGCTAGCTTAAGAATATACATAAACAAATATACGGGACTGTTCAACTATTTTTATTATTTAACGCCACAAGTTACGACCTAAAGCTACAGTTCAATATGGTTTTCGTTCAAATTAGGTGTCTTCTCACAATTAGCGATGTATCAGCTTATAGATACGTTGTTCATATTTTGCGGCCTCAGATTTTAACCACTATTTTTTTGGTGGGGGAGGTATGGTTGGTTCCTATTTTTTCATATCTCTCTTCTCCACATCTTAGAAAACTTCCAGCTGGGGTAGCTATAAATTTGTTTGGTTTCTTATTTAATGGAAAATCTAGTCTAGGAATGGAAAATTGAGGACACAAGAGTTCTTCTAAAAATATAGAAACGGTTTAAAATTGTAAAAACACAGATTGTGCCTGGTCTTTTTCTGTAAGGAGGGCAAATTTTTCAATAACGAAAATTTGTATTATAGGAGGTATTTCATTGCTGCGAGTATTGTCTCAACTTGAATGGGTTTCATTGTTCAATTGTAGTCTTTGAGTGTAGTGTTCATACCTAAATAATCAATATGTCCTTCAATTGTACCTTTTCCCTTTTGTTTCTATTCTAGAAACAAAGTTTACTTTCTGGAAAACCCTTATACAGGATTTTTAAAAGTAGATCGCTAGGGTATATTCAACCTTTTTAGTTGCTACAACCCTGAAATATAGGTTACAAATAAAGTCAATTACTTTGCGACACCCTTCATTAAAATATTTTTAGCTTAATCTGTTTTGTTAGTTAGGTCCTGCACACTTCAATGTTTAGTTTTTATGATCCACTGAGACCCTTCGAAGATGGGATTGCGACCCCCGCCCCACCTTCGTGGGTTATAATCTCTATTTAAGAAATGATAACCATTAGGGTAGTCTAATCGATTTTGAGCCACGAAGTTTCTTTTTCAGATGAAAATAGCTAAAACATTTCTGAAAAATTTATAGTTGTGTTATAGTTTTGTTTCTAATTATGTATGTTTCTCAATTTCCTTGCTATGGGTAGTGGTTAGTATTGATTATGTTTGTTTAGTTGTCAAACTAAAAATTGTTCTATGGCTTGTAGAAAAATTAACAGATATTACCATAAAATAAATTTAGAACTTCAGGCTTATGTCACTAAAATCTTTTTCTACCAGTACTTACTCCTCTTTTTGATTGCTATGCCTCTTTTTGCATCTACAGTAGGAAAAAATAAAAAATAAAAAAAAATCCTTACCCTCTGCATTTTCGTGAATCCAGTTTCAAATCTTTGATGGTGTTCGGTGGATGGTGTTTTGAAAAAAAAAAATTCTAGGGAAACTGCCTGCTCTTTCCAGTGGCAACATTTTAATTCAGTATAGTTATACTTAAAATATACTTAAAACCTAGAACATAAGCATACTTAAAATTGTTAAAATCAAAGCAGCTTTTTATAAATCATGTATATCCATGACCAAGCTAATTTTCTCTTATCTGTAGAAGGTACGGGAATTCCGGGAGATTCCAACATTGCCGTAAGTGGTTTAAAACGGTAGGTGGAAGAGGTGGAATCCTCTGGTGGATACCAAAATTACTTTGTGATTTTAAACGGCAGCTAGAGGGTTAGGTGTAAGTATTACAATGAAGAATTAAGTGCATTAAACAGTTGTTGTAAATCATAGTTTGGAGGCGATGGGTCTTTGAGGCCTGAACCTTGATCCAGTTTGATTTGCCCCAGCACAAATTACAAAAAGATTCACAGCTTTAAGAACACCAAGGACATGAAAATGCAAACGCTTTTCTCCCCTGAACCGATTATTAGGTCTATTAATACCTGAAAACCGTGATAATGAAACATTTTCCCTTCCTTGTTATAAAATTTTGAAGTTTTTTGACAATAGCAAACAACAACAAGTAAATCTGTTTGTTAAACTTGACAACGCGCTTCTTCCTTAAAAGTGCACATATTAACAATCTATTGAAAACCAATGACAACTATCAAACAGTTCGTGGTAACGAACTGTAGTAAGGAGCGACCCGGCTCAATAGTAACCAAAACTCTAAAAAATTGAATTTTGATATCAATAGCTACACCAAAAGAATTGCATTTTAATGCTGATTTCAAACATATAAGTTTCATCAAGTTTAGTCTTACCCATAAAAAGTTACGAGCCTGAGAAAATTTACCTTATTTAGGAAAATAGGGGGAAACACCCCCTAAAAGTCGTAGGATCTTAACGAAAATGACAACATCAGATTCAGCGTATCAGAGAACCCTACTGTAGAAGTTTCAAGCTCCTATCTACAAAAATGTGGAATATTGTATTTTTTGCCAGAAGACAGATCATGGGTGCGTGTTTATTTGTTGTTTTTTGTTTTTTTTTTTTATAAGGGTCATCGTATCGACCAAGTGGTCCTAGAATGTCGCAAGAGGGCTCATTCTAACGGAAATGAAAAGTTCTAGTGCCCTTTTTAAGTGACCAAAAAAATTGGAGGTCATCTAGGCCCCCTCCCGCGCTCATTTTTTTCCCAAAGTCAACGGATCAAAATTTGGAGATAGCCATTTTGTTCAGCATAGTCGAAAACCATAATAACTATGTCTTTGGGGATGACTTACTCTCCCACAATCCCTGGAGGAGGGGCTGCAAGTTACAAACTTTGACCAGTGCTTACATATAGTAATGGTTATTGGGAAGTGTACAGACGTTTTCAGGTGGATTTTATTTTGTTCGGGGGTGGGGCTGAGGAGAGGGGGCTATATTGGAGGATCTTTCCTTGGAGGAATATAAGGTTATGAAAGTTTGTTACGTAAGTTAATTCTTAAGTTACGTATATTTTTTACTAATAAAAACTTTCGTTAAAAATTAAAAGTTCTAGTAGCCTTTTTAAGTAACCGAAAAATTGGAGAGCAACTAGGCCTCCTTCTCCACCCCTTATTTCTCAAAATCGTCTAATCAAAACTAAGAGAAAGCTATTTAGCCAAAAAAAGAATTAATATACAAATTTCATTTTAATAATTTATGTGCGGAGAGCCAAAACCAAACATGTATTAATTCAAAAACGTTCAGAAATTAAATAAAAAAAAAACTGATTTTTTTAGCTGAAAGTAAGGAGCGACATTAAAACTTAAAACGAACAGAAATTACTCCGTATATGAAATGGGTTGTCCCCTCCACAATCCCTCGCTCTTTACGCTAAAGTTTGACTCTTTGCCACAATTCTACTTTTTAAAACAATTAAAAACTTTAACGTAAAGAGCGAGGGATTGTGGAGGGGACAACCCATTTCATATACGGAGTAATTTCTGTTCGTTTTAAGTTTTAATGTCGCTCCTTACTTTCAGCTAAAAAATCAGTTTTTTTTTATTTAATTCTATCAAAGAACAGCTACACTTTCTTAAGCTGTTTTGCACCATAGGTTTTTAGCTTATTTTCCCCCGGTATTTAACCGACTTTTCTTTTTTTTTTATTCGGGCACCAATATCAAAGAAACTTCTTGGCTGTATATGCAGGTCTTTTTCATAACTGGAATTTCCAGAAATGGAACTTCTTGAAAGGTTGTAGAGACGGAGGGTTTAAATACCTGGGTATGAAGGAGAATCATGCGTAGCTGTGTGGCTTGGTGCCACATAGCTACGTTTTTTTCAAACGTAGTTTTAATTAATTGTTATTTTCCGACTGATTACCATGATGATATTTCTTTTGATGCGTTTACTCAATGCTGTTTTAATCTTAGTCGTTTTGTCTCTAGTTTACAGTCAAATTGGCGTACTTATATTTTAGGTGATTTTAACTGTGATCCAAATGTAGCAAATGAAAGGGGTACAATTTTATCTTCTTGTCTTCCTAATTTTTCTATTTTACCGAAGTCCCAGGATTTTACTTATATTCATTGGAGTGGTAGTACAACTAATATTGATCATGTTTTTTCCTCTAACCCAAGTCTGTGGTTACTGTAATCGAAGATTTCCCCGTTAGTGACCACATGCCGCTTCAGTTCCGTATACCCCCTTTGGCTTCTCGTCCTTCCCCAGTTCGGTTTTCTGGTAATAAGCTTCATAAATTTTTCGATCGGGTTGATTGGAATCCAAATTTTCGACCGCTTTACCAAGAAAGAGTTGGGACTTTAATTGATAAAGTTTATATCCCTGATAGTTTGGATTCAATGGACAGTAATCCTTCTTTGACTATTAATTGTCTTTATTTTGAATTAATCCATTGCTTAAAGTATGGTGCTGCGGCAGTTTTTCCTACTAATAGGATAAGGTTGGGCGCGCAGAAACCTTTTTGGAGCCTCAATCCTTTTTTGGTAAATTCTAATAAGGCGGCTAAACAAGCGTATTGGGAATGGCGGGCGCTTGGTAAGCCTAGAGATTCGCATCCAGTTTTCTTGCTAATGAAAAAGAGAAAGGCCGAATTCCAAGCGGAGCTCCGTCGTCATAATAACCTGGTCATAGAAGAAGCTTCTTCAAACATTGATAACGACAAGGACAAGAATCTCCTTTGGAATGTTCTCCGAGGCAATAGGCGGACTAACATGCCTGATACTAATTCCACACCATCGCTAAAAGAGTGGGAAAATTATTTTTCTAAGTTGTCGACTTCGTACGATTCTAACAGTGTTGTGTTGCAATTAGATGAAAGGTTGAAGAATTTTTCAACTGATTACAGGATTTCTGAGGATATGTTACGCGGAGCAGTCAAAACGTTGAAGGCGCAATCGGCTAAGGATCATGATGGCTTATTTGCTAATCACCTCAAACTTGCTCCTTCTTCTTTTCTTATTACTCTACTGGCATTTTTCAACCTTTTACTTACTACTGGCTTAGTACCATCATCATTCTATATTGGCATAGTTACGCCTATTCCTAAGAGCGGGAAAAAAGACTTGTCATCTTGTAGTTCCTGGAGGCCAATTACTAGGGGTTCTATGATTGGGAAAGTGTTTGAGTTGTGTCTGAAGGATCTTCTTGAAATTCTTGACACTGGTTCTAATCAAGTTGGTTTCAAGAGAGGTTTAGGATGTGACCACGCCCATGCATCTTTCAGCAAAGTTATTGAAGAAGCGAGAATTTCTTGTCAACCGCTATACGCCCTCTTGATTGATATCAAAGGGGCCTTTGATAACATTTCTCATGCATCTGCTCTGCTCACTTTAATCCATGCTGGATTGCCCCCAGCTGTCATACGAGTCCTTCGCTCTTGGTATTCTGATTGAAAGATCCGTATCTGTCCGAGTTCGTCTTCATCTCAGTCCAAATTAATTCAAATGGGTAGAGGAATTAGACAAGGAGGAATTATTTCTCCTTATATATTCAATTCTTGTTTAGCCACTGCCCTTAATTCTCTTTCCTGCTCTTTTGTTTCATTATCTCGAAATCTGTCTTACATTGCATATGCGGATGACATTATCCTTCTTTTTTTTTTTTTTTTTTTAGTAGTAGAACAATTTTATTAGAAAAAAACATTTCTTAATCAATAGCACAACATAAGCGAAGCTTGCGAGGCTGTGCTTCTAAGCCGGTCCAAGTCTAGTCTTCTTTCTAATTTTAATATTTTAATTAATTGTTTAAAAGGTTTGGGCCTTTCTATCAGTTTTGAAAAATGTCAATTTTTTGTTGTAAATTGTTTAGAGGATAATGTCAGGGCGACTCTCGATTGCGGCAATGATGTTATTTTTCAGTCGTCGCCAATAGTCACTTATTTGGGATTACCTTATGCTGCTTCGAAAAGAGATTTTAAACCAGTCCTGGTTCAGCATGTTCAGATGAAACTACGCAAGGCATTTGGTCTTTTAATTCGTTTTCGGGGTCTTTACCGTCGGGACGTCCTTGGTCGTATGTATAGCGCTGTTGCTCTGCCTCACGTATTGTTCCCGTCCCTCCTCTTCCGTAATTTCAGACCTTCTAATCTTTCACCCATTAAAGTTTCTTATTTTAAATTTTGTAAATTTTTACTTGGTTTCCCCCTTTCTTTTAGTAACACTGAGATTGTTTTAAAGCTTAATGTGAAGGATCCTGTAGTCTGTATAAAGAAAAAATATAAAACATTCGAAGATAAGGCGAAAATTAACCTTTTAGGCCACAATTTGTTTCCGTCTTTTAGTAACAGTTCCGGCTCTTCATGATTTATAGGCTAAACTATTTAGCAAGTGTTTTTGTATCTTTTTTTTAAGTATTTGATCAATATTTGATAGGTTTTGATCGTAAGTGTTATCATTTGTTTTTTTTTCTTTATATTATATTGTAGCGTACTCCTCATTTTTTGAGGGAAATAAAGAAAATAAAGAAATAAATAAATTAGCGATAATAGTAGTATATTGTTGCGTCAGTTTCCTCTTTACCAATTCATGTAATAATGAATGAATTGGTAAAAACGATAATAAGGCAGACTAATGATAATAATATCAAACAGTTCGTGGTAACGAACGGTAGTAGGGAGCGACCCGGCTCACTAGTAACCGAAACTCTAAAAAATGGAATTTTGATATCAATAGTTACATCAAAAAAATTGCATTTTAATGCTGATTTTAAATATATAAGTTTCATCAGGATTAGTCTTACCCATCAAAAGTTACGAGCCTGAGAAAATTTGCCTCATTTTAGTAAATAGGGGGAAACATCCCCTAAAAGTCATACAATCTTAACGAAAATCACACCATCAGATTCAGCGTATCAGATAACCTTATTGTAGAAGTTTCAAGCTCCTATCTACAAAAATGTGGAATTTTGCATTTTTTGCCAGAAGACAAATCACGGATGCGTGTTTATTTGTTTTTTTTGTTTTCCCAGGGGTGATCGTTCGAACCAGTGGTCCTGGAATGTCGCGAGAGGGCTCAACGGAAATTAAAAGTTCTAGTGCCCTTTTTAAGTGATCAAAAAATTGGAGGTCACCTAAACCCCCTCCCACGCTCATTCTTTCCCCAAAGTCATCGGATCAAAATTCTGAGATAGCCATTTTATTCAGCATAGTCGAAAAACCTGATAGCTATGTCTTTGGGGACGACTTACTCTCCCGTAGTCCGCGTGGGAGGGGCTGCATGTTACAAACTTTGACCTGTGTTTACATATAGTAATGGTTACTGGGAAGTGTACAGACGTTTTCAGGGTGATATTTTTGGTTTAGGAGGGAGAGTTGGGCGAGGGGGGTTACGTGGGCGGATCTTTCCATGGAGGAATTTCTCATGGGGGAAGAGACTTTTAATGAAGGGGGCGAAGGATTTTCTAGCATTATTAAAAAAAACAATGAAAAAATAAATATAAAAAGTTTTTTCTACTGAAAGTGAGGAGCAGCATTAAAACTTAAAACGAGCAGAAAATATTACGCTTATAAGGGGTTTACTTCCTCGTAATACCTCGCTCTTTACGCTAAAATATTTTTAGTAATTTCAATTATTTATTCTACGGCCTTTGTGATCCAGGGGTCATTCTTAAGGAATTGGGACAAAATTTAATCTTTAGTGTAAAGAATGAGGTATCGGCGAGGGGTAAACCCCTTCAAATACGCAATAAAAACATACGAATATAGAAGTTCGTTACGTAAGTTAATTCGTAAGTTACGTATATTTTTACTAATGAAAACGTTCGTAAAAACCTGAAAAATAGTCGAAAAACCTGATAGCTATGTCTTTGGGGATGACTTACTCTCCCGTAGTCCGCGTGGGAGGGGCTGCATGTTACAAACTTTGACCTGTGTTTACATATAGTAATGGTTATTGGGAGGTGTACATACGTTTTCAGGGGGATATTTTTGGTTTGGGAGGGAGAGTTGGAGGGGGGTTACGTGGGAGGATCTTTCCATGGAGGAACTTGTCATGGGGGAAGAGACTTTTAATGAAGGGGGCGCAGGATTTTCTTGCATTATTAAAAAAAACAATGAAAAAATAAATATAAAAAGTTTTTTCTACTGAAAGTGAGGAGCAGCATTAAAACTTAAAACGAGCAGAAAATATTACGCTTATAAGGGGTTTACTTCCTCGTAATACCTCGCTCTTTACGCTAAAATATTTTTAGTAATTTCAATTATTTATTCTACGGCCTTTGTGATCCAGGGGTCATTCTTAAGGAATTGGGACAAAATTTAATCTTTAGTATAAAGAATGAGGTATCGGCGAGGGGTAAACCCCTTCAAATACGCAATAAAAACATACGAATATAGAAGTTCGTTACGTAAGTTTATTCGTAAGTTACGTATATTTTTACTAATGAAAACGTTCGTAAAAAATTAAAAGTTCCAGTTGCCTTTTTAAGTAATCAAATAATTGGAGGGCAACTAGGCTTCCTCCCTCGCTCCTTTTTTCTCTAAATCTTCCGATTAAAATTATGAGAAAGCCATTTAGCCAAAAAATAAAAATAATATGCAAATTTCGTTTTAATTATTTAGGTGCGGAGAGCCAAGATCCAAACATGTATTAATTCAAAAATGTCCAGTAATTAAATAAAAAACAAGTTTTTATAAATGATAGTAAGGAGCGACATTAAAACTTAAAACAAACAGAAATTACTCCGTATATGAAAGGGGCTTTACCCCCTCAACGCCCCGCCCTTTACGCTAAAGTTTTTTACTGTTTTAAAAAGTAGGGTTAAGAGAAAGAGTAACACTTTAACGTAAAGAGCGGGGCGTTGAGGAGGTAAGAGCTCCTTTTATATACGGAGTAATTTCTGTTCGTTTTAAGTTTTAATATCGCTCCTTACTTTCATTAAAAAATACTTGTTTTTTTTGTTTAATTGATAATAAGGCCGTTCATAAGAGCGTGATAAAAAGCTATTAAAGTTGTTAGGAATTGAAAAACGTTTTTTGACTAGCCTCTATAAAAAGCGATAAAACAGAAGAGGTTTGAATATTCAATGACATAAATGTATATAACAGTAAAAATTATAGAATTGGTATGATAACAAGGCAGATAAAACAAAAAGAATGAAAAAAGAGGT
Organism: Artemia franciscana; assembly: GCF_032884065.1. Lineage (NCBI taxonomy): Eukaryota > Metazoa > Arthropoda > Branchiopoda > Anostraca > Artemiidae > Artemia > Artemia franciscana. The sequence continues at coordinate 9,754,093 of NC_088876.1, forward strand.
TATAGAATAAACTTTAGAAAGTATATTGTTGCGTCAGTTTCCTCTTTACCAATTCATAAAATCAGATTTCATTTACACTGTCCTTGGTACTTCAAAAGGGCCTTGAAAACAGTGACAGTTTACTGATAAACATTAAGGAAAGTATTTTCTGGTTTTGCTACTTCAAACTATTAGTCTGGCTACCATAGGAACTATTCACGGCATTTTTCTGACGTAATTTAGCGTTTGAAACATTGTATTGTTTTTATGTGTTAATAAGTCATTATTTTTTGTCCATTGTCATGTAAGGAAGCAGTTAGTAATAGAAGTAAATTAGTTTTAGATATTATTCCTCCCTTTTCTGTTTCCGAAAATTTGTAATGGACGGTAGCAAACAAAAAAATCGGGTGAATTATTGAGCGCTTTAAAGAAACATTGAGATAGGGAACAACTTTAACACCATTCCAGAATTGGACCAGCCTTGTACAGGAAGCTTCTTAATAAATCATCCAAAGAAAAGTTGAATAAGCTTTGATGGAAGAAAATAACTTGATTTAAGTACAAGAATAAAATTTAGGGGGCATGAAGAAGATGTCATGCAGATGATTTTGTGAAACCAAGGGAAATGTGTGGATTTTCTATGTTGGTGAAATATATTTTTCACTTTCAGGCACAGTACTTGATTTTTACAGAAAAAATATACTTAGGTTTGAACTTTTGCCTATACTATGTTATGGATTACTGATACTATGTTTAGGACACGAGTCATTTGTCACAAATTCAAGGATTCCGCCAAAAGACTAATCGCTCAACTTTTTTGATAAAGCTCTGTAATTAGCGAATAAAAAGTCTATCCATAAGAATAAAAGAAACGGCTTTTTTTGTTTCCATACCACTTATACTATTGACTGTGAAATAAAATTGGTGCCACACAATGTGTTACTCAGAGAATAATTATGTTCCTAAGGAGTATTAAAAAAAAAGAAAAAAAAGCCTGATTTTTTAAAATTGAGATAAAAGGCCTTCTACCTGTCGTTAAAGATGACCAGCCCCAATGGTACGAAGGGGGGGACCAGATCTATACCCTCTCTGTTAGCTATCCTTCGTCAAAATATGGCCAGTTGAAACCTTTACAGATTACGGAATGTCTAATGATATGGTATTCCACATAACATTGGTCACGACCGTCAATCTCTCCCTTCCACGTGCTGGCTGATATTCCCAAACAGTCAGTTTTCATGTTCTTTTTTTGACACTTTGCCTTGCACTACGTCATCTTTATGTTCAATCTCCATCAACTTCAATCGCAAATATCTTCGTCACACCTTTTTGTTAAGCAATTTTGCCAAGTGTAGAATTCACACTATTTATTGAACTGAAATCAATATCATAGATGATTTAGCTAATTTGCGTCGGTCAGGGCCGTCAAGCACTGTTTGACTGCTCTGGAGTATTCTTGTACAGCTGTAACAAACTATTCAAAAGGAATTATTTGTTAAAATTGACAATTTGCTAAGGAAGGATTTTTCAAATTCACTAATTCACGAACAAGAAATTTATTTAATTGAGAATGCAAAAGTAGAGTTTAATGAAAATGGAAATTTCTTGGATTTTCAAATATTGTTTTATTGAAAAATAATTTTACGGTCACGCAAAAATATGCTGAGGTTGTTTCTTGAGAAAATGAGTAATTATGCCCGTATTTGTAAATAAAAATGCGACCACTGGAGAGGAATCTTATATAATTGAATAATAAGAAATAACGTATTTTTTTTACGATAAAAATATAAATAGCCGTTGTAGGTCAGAATGAGAATCATTTTGTTGATGCAAGCTATCGTCAAGAATAAAGTCCAGCCAAAATGCGTTCATGTTTACAAAATAAAAACAGATATAAAACAAACATGTGACGCCTTCATTAAACGCCTCGTATAGCAAGCAATTCTTATTAAACACAGACGTATAATGCGGTACAAATGAACATAAGAAGGATTCTGTTCTAAGGTGGTAATATTATGTTTCTGTTTATCACTGCTGAGAAGAAATTTGTCAGAATTCAGGACCAAACAAAAAGTGACCCTCATGAAGGGATAGTAGTTGTAAGGTAGATGTTGCTGATTTCGACGGCTCTTTTCTGTAATGGCCCAGGTCGGTAGCTCAAGCAACCTGTGTTGTTAACTCATGGCCCCCTTTAGGACAAGCATTTTCTTAATCGGTTTGATGAGTGTGAGGTACAACAATGTCAGCCAGAAAAAACAAACTGACGCATTAAGATAAGAGTAATTATCACCTAATTTTTCTTTATAATGAATGTCTCAATATGAGTGCTGATAGAGCAATTAATGCTGAATGTGACGTCAAGAGTTGTGGCCGAAGATGCTTGTTGTTTCGGTGAAGGAGATGCACAAGATCTCTCTTAAGACGATTAAAGGGAAGGATTTGTTTTTTATTTCGTTGATTTGAAGACTAAAAAAAAACAAAAAAAAAAACAAAAAAACAAGAAAAAAAATACAATAAAATTATAAAACCCTAGAATTTCCTAGAAAGAGCATTGTCCATAGTAGTTCGCACTAAAAGTGGTTTTCTTGTCAGACGCCTCTTGTCTGCATAGTGTGCATTAACTCTGAGCAGTCTCTACTACCGATAGTGTAATAATTATTTTATAATTTGAAAATTTCATCAACATGTCTATGCCTATGTCTATGTCTATCTATATGTCTATGTTTATATCCATGTCTATGTCTATGTCTATTTCTCTGTCTAAGTGTAAGTCTTTGTCTATGTCTATATCTATTCTATGTCAATGTCTATGTCCTTGTCTATGTCTATGTATATATCTATGCCTGTGTCTATGTATATGTCTATTTCTATGTCTATGTCTATATCTGTGTCTATGTCTGCGTCTAGCTGACGCACCTTCTATGTTTTTTCATTCTTTTTACATTGCTCTTTGATGTTTCTATTTTTATGAACATCTTATTTGCTATTTCATGGCCATTTAGCATCCTATTTCCTTAAATGCAAATTAAGAATTTTAACAGAAAAATGTATGTAATTGGCTATCAATTTTTGCTCATATTATGAGATAATAAATGCTACAATTTTATCAGTTAACAATATTCTTTAGATTTTTTTTTTGGATTTGGACGTGCGTTTGAACAAAGAAAGTTAAAATCCTTTGAACCAAACTAACGAGACGGAAAAAGTTAGTGAAAGCTGAATATTTCAATTCTATTTAAGGGGACTTTCCCCAGCAGCAAGCAATTATAAAGAGAGAGGGAAGATGTGGAAAAATAAACGAAGAAGTAAAAAAGGATCAGAATACAAACATAAGACACTAATTGGCGATAATACAAGCTAATCCTAAAAAAGAACTAAAATCTAAATGAGTAAACTGAGTAGCGACCACAGTATAGTGTTATTTAAACATGAAGCACAAGAAAAAATTAAAGGGGCACAAATATAACTGAAATGTATATAAAACAGCGATCCATCAACTAAAAACTGAACTCCAAGGTAGTGAGTTGAAAACTAAAAAGGATTTCTTTTGTATTTTTACGGATTATTGTGTTATGAACATATACGTTTTATTTGATTGTTAGAAGTTTTTCTTTTCTTCTAGCATGTTCTCAGCCTATTCTTTCTCTATGGGCTGGATACTTCAATCGGTACTTGTTAATTATAGCAACCACACCCAAGAAGTGAAGTTAGGAAACAATTCTTACTTCATAATATGCATAATAATTGTAGCTAACACATTTTGCAAGCAGATCCGCTATACTCTGATTTGCAAATATATAGCCCAAATTATACATTTCCTATCTATTCTCCCAATGCGGCTCTCTTGTTTCAACCCGTTTGCCTGTAAATTGAACCACTGTGACGAAACAAGAACCGGAAAAACAAGCGACGGATGACAGAATGCATTTGGCTTATATAATTTGGGCTATATATATGCCCATGAGGGCAACGTATAGCGGGTCTGCATGCAAAGTGTGCTAGCTACAATTATTCTGTAAACTATGAATTAAGAACTGTTTTCTCACTTCACACTGGCCAAATATTGGCATGGTCGCTATAGTTAACAAGTACTCTTCAATCGTTTGAAAATAAAGAAACTTGAACATGATAAAATTAAAATTGAATTGGAATTCTGCAGAATGTTTTTCCAGTATCAAATCTTTACTTGCTAGTAATCATGAAGAATTTCTTAGACCGTACTGTCTTTCCATTTATAGCTAAAATCAATGACAATATTTTCTGTTTTCTTTTTTCTTCTTCTATTCTTTTTGTATAGCGTTTGTATGTTTTTCTCTATCTCAATATGTTATTTTCTAGCATCTGTTTTTTCTGTCTCCCTTTGCCCCGTTTATACAAGCCTCCAGATGTGAAGTTGAACCATTTTGACTTTGATTAGTACTTGTATAAAAAAAATTGTGTTCTGGGTTTTCTGTCTTAATTAAAAGTTTTACCCGTTATTATATTTTTATTTAATTTTTTTATTGATCATCTTATTTAATTCAAGGTAACTTTTGTCTATTTTAGAGAGTTCTGGTCGTGATTGGAGCGCAATCATCTCGTCACTGGCTCAAATCCTGTTGGATTCTCATTGTCGCACCATTCAAGGATTCCACAGTTTAGTTCAAAAGGAATGGGTTGCTCTTGGTCATTCCTTTTCTACACGACTAGGAAGGTGGACTGTTTCAGATGGTGAACAGGTAAATGCTCTCATCACATTATCTTTCACGATAACTGTAACTTAAGTGGCATTCGTGTTCAGATGCTGAACAGGTAAATACTCTCATCAAATTATCTTTCACGAGAACTGTAACTTAAGTGGCATTCGTATTCAGATGGTGAACAAGTAAATACTGTCGTTTTTTAGACATACTAGACACGTTTTTAAACACGTAAGTCTAGCTAGGCCTGCACATGAATGCTGCTTAAGTAACGTCAGTTTCGTAGCATAAGCATCCTAGATGAAAATGTGAGCAAAATGAATGAAATTTTAGTGATTTTGCAAGTTCAGGGTGCTAGAATAGGTTTGACAATTAATGTTCGGAAGACTAAGTCACTAAAACTAGGAATAAGTGAAGATGAAAAGGTGACGTTGGGTAACGAAAAGATTGATCAGGTGGGCAGCTCCATTTACCTTGGTAGTATTATTAGTAAAGACGGTGGGAGTAGTGAAGATGTTAAAAGTAGAATAGCCAAGGCTCAGGGTGTTTTTTCTGTCACAGTTAAAAATAAGTTTGGAAGAATAGGAAGATAAGTCTGCAAACCAAGATTAGAAAATTGAAAGATGCAGTGATAACAGTGATCAGATATGGCTCTGAAGCATAGATGCTCTGAAAAGCGGATGAAAATTTACTAGCTATTTTCCAGAGAAATTACCTACGGATGGTTCTGGGTACCCAGCTGACTGACTGAATTTCAACACAGTAGGCTGTATGGAAAATGCGGCTCAATCCCGCTTTCTATGGCTTTAATGAAAGAAAGGTTGAGATGGCTAGGGCACGTTCTACGGATGGAGGATGACCGATTGCCGAAGATTAATGGGAACTTCATGGGAGGGTGTAAAGAGGGAGTCTTTGAATATATTGGGATGAGGAGGAGTGTGCGTAACTTTGTTGGCCTCAGGCGGCTTGGTGCTGCGGTGATTTGTTAGTAGTAGTAGTAAATGCGAACTATTTAAAAAATCTAAAACAGTGTAAGGTTCTAGAAAGTCAAATCCTGCCTGAAATTGGGCAGTAACTTTGGTTTTTGTAAACACCTGAATTTTGTGTTTATTTGCCTATTGGAGTTTATCCGTACAAAAGCTGAGAATGCTGGTAATTCCATGTCCTTATGTAGCGTGGATGTACAAGCGGCATTCAATTTAGTTGTTCTGTATGTTGCCTCCATATTGGTACAGCCATAGTTATGTTACGGTCAAGCTTGAAAACCCTCTTATAAGTAAGCCTCTCTGTCTCATTCGAGGTCTTAGACGAAGTTCAATTCTGATTCCTGTTATGTTTAACATTCTTTCAGCTACTGTGATGGATTAAGGACGATAAAGGGTGGATTTTATATTGTTGTTTGCAACCTTCGCTTGAATTATTCCGCAGGCAATTTTCTGCTTATTCGTTTGAGCCTTTCTACTTTACAAGAAAGCTTGATTCACTAACTTTTGGTTATTATCTTCTACGAATTTTTCGTTAATGCTGCAAAGACTTGAGTTTCTAGTTGATAATGCCCATGGTAAAGCCACGTCTCGTTTATTTGTTTTTGTTGGGAGTACGATAATTATAGATATTACTTTGCTGAAATATCTAGGCCGCGTTTATGAGCGTGATAAGAGTACGAACGGTAGAACACGCCATTTCAGGTTTCACGTCGGTTATGCCAAACTTGCTAAAAAAGATTATAGACAACTTTTACTCTCCAAATTGTGTTGTTCCCTTGCAATGCCCCCCGCACTTAATGTTTTGCTACTTTAGCATTCGTTGTCTAAAATTGAACTGTTGGAAGTTTGTTCGAAATTGTGTCCCTGTTTGGAGTTTTTATTAAGTTAACCGTTGTTTTGCAAGAATAATTTTATTTAGCAAAATGTTTTTGTTCTTGACATGTGAGATGTTAGGAGTTATGTAAAGTGCCAAGTGTTTAGTACGAATATGAATCATTTGCTTCATTTTAGCTCATCTTTTTTCTTTTTCCTTAACTCGCTTTTATTTGTATCTCTGTAAGCGGGCAAAAGCAAACTTATTAAGCGTCTGTTAAGCTCTTTTTCTCGCTTAGTGTGAATAGTATTTCATTTGAATAACGTAAGAGTATTTTTGCTTTGAATAATCTGTTTTTGTTATTGTAATAATTTGGAATACAGAAAGAGGTTGGGAAAAGTAGCTCCTGGTTTCTTCATTGTATTTTATTATCTTTTTTTTTTACACAAACAGGATAAAATTAAAAAATCAGATTACAACTGTTTTATTTCATTTGAAGAACGTAAGAGTATTTTTGCTTTGAATAATCTGTTTTTGTTATTGTAATAATTTGGAATGCAGAAAAAGGTTGGGAAAAGTAGCTCCTGGTCTCTTCATTGTATTTTATTATCTTTTTTTTTATACAAACAGGATAAAATTAAAAAATCAAATTACAACTGTTTTATACTTTTTGTTACTTTTAGGTAGCTGTTGTAACAAAACCAGTTAAAAATTCTTTTTCTAAGTAGTCGTATTAATTTATTATCCAAAAGAAATAACAGAGACAAAATCAATTGATAGCACACCAAAAGCGTCGCTTGCGAGGGTGTGCTACTAACAAAAAAGAACGAAAAAAAGAAGAGAAAAAAAAAACAAAGAAAAAAAGATAAAAACAAAGAAAAAAATAAAATAACAAATTAATCTATAATAAGCAGAAGGTATTTTCAAGTTCTTTTTAAAAGAGTGAAATGGAATTCTGAGACCAAGTTTGTAATATGTTGATGGTAGCCTGACTCTTTAGGGGAAGGACTTCCCCCCTCCCCTCCCTCGGCTTGGGTTTAGCTTGATTTGCAGCCGCTTCTGCTCGTATTTATACGGATGTGTCAAGAAAAACCAAGGATAAAGGTTAGTAAAGCCGCTAAAATCAGTAGCTTTCAATCCTAAAATTCTAGATCCGCCTCTGCTCTGCCTTCTATATCCCTCGGGTGACCGTATCCTTTGTCTGATGGAGAAGGTTGGTTGCCCGAATCTTGAAGACAATTCCAAGCAAAAAATGTATTTGAGCAACTGTAGCTTGAAATTGTAAGGTATTCTACAATGCTATTTGTTTTATAGTTGCATCCCTAGTCAGAGAGCCTATCAAAGAAAGATTTCGTCATTTTTCTTGTCTTTGCTTGAAAATTATTGTAATTAATGTAATTTTTTTGGATTTTTAAAAGTAATACTGATTGTTGCAATTAAAGGAGTTTTAACTCACGTTCTTTGAAATTTCTTAGTTTTTATATTTGTATACTTCTACCTTGCCTCTCCATACCTAGAGTTAAATATAAATATAAAATATTTCTTTCTCCGAATGTTCAAAAATTTTATAAGAAAAAATGTTCTTGCTGCCAGGAAAAGCTGAAAATTTTAAAGATTAAAAATGAAAGCATTACCTGTTTATAACATTTCATAACTATTCAAGGACAAATTTTATCCTTGACCGTCCAATCATTCCGTTTTTAACCCTAAAACATTAATATGATTCATGGTGCCAAGACAAAACAAAATGCTTTTTTTAAGTTTTTCGGTACATTTGAAAATAAAAACCTTTTCTTGCATGTGCTTGTATACTTTTTTTTTACGATTTTTAGTTTTTGATAACTCATGGGATCATTTCATTCCCTATACTATTCTTACTGTCGAAGCTTGTAACATTTCAATCCAAGAGTGTGTCTACCTATTCTTCTGAATAACCAATAGGTTCAGTAATGGCGCAAAATGGATGTTAGCCTTTAAAATGTGTTTTGTTTCTTTAGATCTGGTCTTGCCCGAAGTTCTCTGTTCTTGATGAGCTATGGGCCCATGATAATGTATTTTTATTAGAAATTAATGTGTATGTAAAATTTTAGCGCAATTGCTTCGCGTAGAAGTAGTTGGAATGTTGATAACAAGAATTGGTCTTTATGCTTTACAATGCTTTGATCTGCTCAGACACACTTCAATAAAAGTATTAAGGAATAACCAACCCAGACATCTGAGCTCTATGAATCTTGGTGAGGGATAGCAAAGGCATGTACAAAAATAGTAAATATATATTCGTTCAAAAATATATATCACTGCAAATACTCCCTTTAGAATGGTAAAAATAAGAAAGTGTACCCTCTTCGTAAATTGGAGTGCAGGTCTAAATTTTAGTGGAAAACTCCTTTTTGTTTAGGTCAAGTACTTAACCGCTTGTATCTTTTCTCCTTTTTACATCTGCTCCGGAATCAAAAGTTCAAAATTCTTATAGAAACCTCAAATCATCCTTATCCGTTTAAATTATCGTGATAACATGTTGTTTTTTTTTGCAGAGTCCGCTGTTCAACTTGTTTTTAGATTGTGTATGGCAAATCTTGCAACAGTTCCCAGCCCAGTTTGAATTTACCTCAACATATTTGATCACTATTTGGGATTCAATGCATCTCTCCGTTTTTGATACCTTTCTTTTTGACAGTCCTCGGGATAGAAAATGTGCAGTCTTGGTAAGTAACTCTCAACCCCAGCCTCACTTAGCCTCTAGGCCAATAGCCACAGACTGGTAAAAATCACATCTCAAAGGAAAGTAGATAATAGTTTTGTTAGTTGCTTCTGAAGAAAATGTAATGTTTAATGGATCGTTTGTTAATTTTTTTTTTTTTTTAAACCCTGTTTTTTCCCGGCCATAGAGCCTTACGGAGGAACTAAGTTGAAGTGTGTGTTGTTTTTGTATATAAGACTATGGTACTTGTCATTTATTTTTTTTTTTCAATAAATCCATTCATCCAATTCACTCATTCATTCATTGGTAAGTAAGCCTTTATTCTAGCCAGACTCAGTATCTGGATCAATAGTCACGAACTGATAAAAATCACATTTCAGCAAAATTATAAATGAACTTTTATATGAACGTTTAAAAGTAATGCCCTGACAATATTGAATGCCTCCGATTGGTGTTAAAGTACTTGTGAGCATAATCTTTGCCAGTTACAGTTATCCCCGACAAAATTCTGCCAAAAAAGTGGGGAAACGTTTCCAGAACTAGTTAGAAATGTTTCAAGTGAGTTCATGCTGTGTTGAATCAACAAATGTGTTGCCTAAGCGACAAACGGTAAAACTACCTTTGGTACAGCTTATGAATTTGCATTCTGAGCAGTTAATTATGGTTTAATCTCCTTAATAGGATTTGAAGTTTGCCGCGTGTTTAGACAAAAAACGGCCGTATTCTTTCAATACATACACATTTTATGCCAGGTTTTGAATTAGGAATTACTTCCAGAGTAACGTTCATCCTGTCTATTTTTTTTTTCCAGCTGGAGAGTTTGACTCAGTAAGAATGAATAGTGGCAATGCTGGATTTGTGGAAATACTTTCGATAGAGGTTAGATCTCATCGAATCTTACCCATTTCGCGACTTAAAGGCTTATCCAAATAAGTTTTCTTCTTTTAGTGTCTATGTTTTACAACTCTAAAAAATATGCCAAGGAAACGGTATCTTTTTTGTAATAAATGTCAGTGGGTCTTTCGCACCTGTGCGCTGATTAAAACGCTAATTCTATTCACCCTTTTGAGAAACTTGGGTGCATTTGTTCATTTCGGAAATAAGTTCAGATTATTTCATGCGGTTTTTCACTTTACCCAGAGCACCGAATGAACGAAATTAGACCTTTTTGCTCAAAGGGTTAAAATATGCGGCTCTCATACAATTTTGTACTCTAATTTCTACGTAAAATCAAAACACTCAGCTTTTTCAACAAAAGCGAATTAAACAAATTTTGTGCTGAAATTATTCAACGGAAAATTTATCATAGCCACACACACACACACACATATATATATATATATATATATATATATATATATATATATATATATATATATATATATATATATATATATATATATACATATATATATATATATATATATATATATATATATATATATATATATATATATATATATATATATATACATATATATATATATATATATATATATATATATATATATATATATATATATATATATATATATATATATATATATATATATATATATATATATATATATATATATATATATATATATATATATATATATATATATATATATATATATATATATATATATATATATATATATATATATATATATATATATATATATATATATATATATATATATATATATATATATATATATATATATATATATATATATATATATATATATATATATATATATATATATATATATATATATATATATATATATATATATATATATATATAACTTTCCAATAAATTAAAGAAAATTCCAAATATATAGTTGAAACCACGCCACAAGAAATATTAAACAAACTCAACACCCTTCACAATAAATATATCTTACCTAAGCTAGGGTCACCTGTCCCCCTCTCCCATAAAAAAATTAAATAAAAATGTCTCTCCCATAAAAAAATTAAATAAAAATGTTACGACATTAAAAATTTCTTATAATTCTCTTGAAAATTCTAAATGAGTGACATTCTTGAGCTGACTCAGATAGGCTATTCCAATTAATATGACAAGCAATTAATGGATTAAAGTCAGACCTCACCGATGGAGTAAATAAAATATTAATATTCCTTGAATTGCGAAGATGATGCTTAGTAGTATTAGCAGTAGTAGCAGAGGAATTTTATTGAAAATAATAATTTTTTTATATAATAGTACAACAAAAGCGGAACTTGCAAGGATGTGCTAAAATAAAAAAAGAAAAAGAGTACCTTTTTGCCTTATCACATAAATTAGATAGTGGTTTCAAAAAAGAAGAAAAATTTGACTTCAATACAGTAAGGCGATAAGTGACTCAGGACTGAACGAAGCAATGGAACAGAATTTTTAAAACTGATCCAGGAAAAATGTATTTTAGCTCCCTCAACATTCCAAGACTCCTTGAGATCTTCATATTAATTAGTTGAATATGATGCTTGAATGAAAGGTTTTCACCGAGAAAAATACCGAAAAATTGGACATACCAATCCTTAGGTCTATTGAGAGAGTCTCTTGAAAGCTGGATATCAGTTAACTCAAGGCAAGCCAGAGAAATAAGGAAAAACTATTAAAAAACTTGACTTGGTAACATTTAGGGCGAGGCAATTAACATTGAACCAAAGAACGACTCTCTCAAAAAGATCCACTAATTTGGGATGCATCTCAGGCCCAGTTCTTACTATAATACCAATGGTACTGCCATCAGCGAAAGCAACGAGAGTATCCTCATTCTGCGAAAGTGATGGATTTTTTCTTAGTTTTGAAAGATTCAGGATGAGGTAGGAGACAGCAGACTGTAGGTTCTCGTTTCTTAACCGCAGGTATAAGGTCATTAGCATAAATCAAAAACAGAAACGGTCCAAGAACAGAGCCTTGAGGTACACCAAACTCAACTTCAAACGAAAAGCAGCAAAGGGAATCTACGGAGATAGTTCTACCCGACAAACAGGAATCAAACCGAGAATGAGCCCGTCTTCTTACACCATTGTGTGATAGCTTATAGAGCAGAATCTCATGCGGTAAAGAATCAAAGGTCTTACGGACATCCAAGAGTATAGCAGCGGGAATCAAACCAGATTCAAGCGCGGTGTGGAGAAAATTTAGAAGAGTTACACACGCTGGCTCCGTAGAATTTTTAGCACGGAAGCCAAACTTAAAATCATGAAAAAACTTTTAGCCTCTAGAAAAGCAAGTAGACGGGAAAGCTTGGTCTTTTCAAAAGTTTTGCTAAAAACAGACAGCAATATAGGGCGATAATTGGCTGGATCATTTCGTAGTCCACCTTTATATAAAACAATTACTCTAGCTCGGTTAAGAGAACTGGGGAAAATCCCATTTTCAGAAAACATTTATAAGCTTCGTCAATGGAGAAATAATCGAAGGAAGAATGAACTTAACTACCATAGCTGTAGTGCAGTCATGGTAAGGCGACGAAAAACCTTTCAAGCTATTTACAATCCTGGCTACTTCTGCATCAGAAGCGGCATACAACACCATTGATTTGAGTCAAGGCGGCCCAAAATGAGATTTGTAATCTGGTTGAGATTGCGAAGACCTGACTGAAGAAGCAGTAGTTTTCCCAATATTGGCAAAATATGATTTAAATGCTTCTTGAACAGACGAACATCCTCAACAACTTCAGGACTTGTAGGGATAGAAAGAGCCGGATAAGAACGTTTGAGGACAGAATTGATCATTTGCCAAGTTTTTCGAATATCCTTCCCACTTTTTTTAGAATATTAAAGGAATTATTGAAGGCCAAAGGTCATCCATGGATTAAGAGGAATAGATCTTTTAGACCTTGAAGTAGAGTGGGACATAACGCATATGTCAAAAATAGACTCTTTCACTGACTCATAAAAGGAATCAAACTTTGAACAAAAATTATTACCCTCACCAAAAATATTCCATGTCTTCTCAGGTAAATGGGATCTTAGGCGGATCAATTCATTCAGACCAAACCTAAAAGAAGCCGAAGCAGATGCAGGAGTATTCCTACTCAACGCTTTTTCAAGGTTAAAACTGGAAAGTACAGGAAAATGGTCTGAGATATCACTCACTATAACAGAATTCCTAACCAAATAAAGAAACGAAAAAATATTATCAATTAAAGTCACTGACGAATCAGTTAAACGTGTCGGAAATCATGTTGTTGGTAGAACACTAGCAGCGAGGATATGTGAAAGAAAATTAATCGTGGTATCGGACACCATATCAACTAGATTTAAGTTAAAATCTCCCATTATCACAAGTTCACACGAACGTCTGCCTGTTAAATCCAAGACCTCAGCAAGGGCCTGAAGAGAAGAAGAGACGGATCCACTCGGAGGTCTATAAACATTACCAATTATCAAAACCTTATTTTGTAATTTGATTTCAATAAACTGTGATTCAAAAGCCCCTTCATCATTCCTTGACAGATTAAACAAACAAAAAACAAGTTTTTTTAAATGAAAGTAAGGAGCGACATTAAAACTTAAAACTAACAAAAATTACTCCGTATATGAAAGGGGCTTTTCCTCCTCAACGCCCCGCTTTTTACGCTAAAGTTTGACTCTTTCTCTTAACTCTACATTTTAAAACAGTAAAAAACTTCAGCGTAAAGAGCGCGGCGTTGAGGAGGAAAAGCCCCTTTCATATACGGAGTAATTTTTGTTCGTTTTAAGTTTTAATGTCGCTCCTTACTTTCATTTAAAAAAAACTTGTTTTTTTGTTTAATTTCTGGACATTTTTTAATTAATGCATTTTTCTTATCTTGGCAGTCCACGCATAAATAATTATAACGAAATTTGCATATTATTTTTTTGGGCTAAATGGCATTTTCATAGTTTTGATCGGAAGATTTTGAAAAAAAAGGAGCGAGAGAGGAAGCCTATTTGCCCTCCAATTTTTTGATTACCTACAATTTTTTGATTTATAGTTGCCTTTTTTTTTATTAGTAATCAACTACGAACGTTTTCATAAGTAAAAAATATACGTAACTTACGAATTAACTTACGTAGCGAACTTCTATATTCGTATGTTTTTATTGCGTATATGAGGGGGCTCAACCATCGTCGATACCTCGCTCTTTATACTAAAGCTTAAATTTTGTCCCAATTCCTTAAGAATGACCCCTGAATCACAAAGGTCGTAGAAAAAATAGTTGAAATTACTAAAAATACTTTAGCGTAAAGAACGAGGTATTACGAGGAGGAAACCCCTCATATGCGTAATAATTTCTGTTCGTTTTAATTTTTAATGCTGCTCCTCACTTTTAGTAGAAAAAATTTTCCATATTTATTTTTTCATTGTTTTTTAAATAATGCTAGAAAATCCTGCGCCCCCTCCATTGAAAGTGTCTTCCCCAATGAAAAGTTCCTCCATTTGAAGATCCTCCCACGTAACCCCCCTTCAACTTCCCCCCCCCAAACCAAAAAAATCCCCCTGAAAACGTCTGTACACTTCCCAGTAACCATTACTATATGCAAACACAGGTCAAAGTTTGTAACTTGCAGCCCCTCCCACGGCGACTGCGGGGGATTAAGTCGTCCCCAAAGACATAGTTATTAGGCTATTCGACTATGGTGAATAAAATGTCTATCTCAGAATTTTGATCCGGCGACTTTTGAGAAAAAATGAGCGTGGGAGGGGGCCTAGGTGCCCTCCAATTTTTTGGTCACTTAAAAAAGGCATTAGAACTTTTAATTTCCGTTAGAATGAGCCCTTTCGCGACATTCTAGGACCACTGAGTCGATACGATCACCCCTGGGAAAAAAAAGAAATAAAAACGCATCCGTGATTTGTCTTCTGGCAAAAATTGCTAAATTCCACATTTTTGTAGATAGGGGCTTGAAATACATTAAGGTTCTCTGATACGCTGAATCTAATGGTGTGATTTTCGTTAAGATCGTATGACTTTTAGGGGATATTTCCCCCTATTTTCTAAAATGAGACAAATTTTCTCAGACTCGTAACTTTTGACGGGTAAGACTAATCTCGATGAAACTTGTATATTTAAAATCAACATTCAAATACGATTCTTTTGATGTAACTATTGGCATCAAAATTCCATTTTTTTAGAGTTTTGGTTACTATTGAGCCGGGTCGCTCCTTACTACAGTTCGTTACCACGAACTGTTTGATAGCCTCGAATAGAATAGGGAAGAACATTAGAAATATACAACACTAGACCACCCTTTGCCATCTTTCTACGATTTAGTCGCTCCATTTTTTATCCGGGTATATCTAAAAGCATTTCATTGCTAGAATTCAGAAAAGTCTCACATAATCCGATAACATCGGGTTGCCCATCAAAAACTATCTGCCTCGACTATTAAGCTGAAATAAGTATTAAGCTGAAGGACCAAAAAACGATCATTTCGTCCACTAGCTCACTTTAAGTATGAAATACAGTGCACAAAATATTTACAGATTTTCATTTAATTTGACCAATAGAATTGCTAACAATGCTCAAAACATCTAATGGATTACTTTGCACTTGAAGTAAACACCCATGAAGGGAGTAAACATCCCCAGAACCTGAGTTAGAAAAATTCATAAACCTTAAAGAGATGGTGTATCAAACCTGCGCCACAACACACAAAAATAAAATAAAATAAACAAAAAATTAATCAAGAGGCTATAAACGAGCCAAAATGCTAAAATCACAACAATCCTATCAATAATCAAGATATATATACATTTTATATTATTGAACATATTGATAATAATAATTTCAAATGAATTTAGTGACTTCCTTAAATCATTAATCTTACTACACAGTTCCTGAAATAAAAAAGAAAAAAAAATATGACGCTTAAGCTCCATTACATTAATGTACCCATGAGACCACCAAGTAAAATCATTTTCGAATAACAAAGGATTAAAATCCCAACTGACGCAATGACTTGTGAAAACATACCAATAACAAAATTCGAAGCAGATTACACATAAATCTCTTCAATGAAGAAATATCATTAAACATATGTAGAATATAAACTGATTTCTTCTTCCCACTAAGAAAAATGAAGAAAAGAGAAAAAAAATGAATTTAAAACTGAAATGCTAAAAAAAAAACAAATAAGAAAAATAGAAAAAGGAAAAACACAAAATCACAAATAGACTTAAAACTAAATGGTTTCAATCGTTTTGGGTGGTTATCAGCTTGCTCACACTTGCAAACACGACCACGATCAGTCCACTCGTTCTTTACACCATATCGGTTTCTTCTTCCTTTAAGAATCGATTTTTTTTGCTTTCTTAGGCAAAATAAAGAGCTTTCTTTTTTGCTCTTTATTCAGTGACGAATATACCTGAATTAGCGAGCTTTGATTTCGTTTCGAAAACTCTAACATTCGAAACATAAGTGCCCTGTAAAAAAAAAAAAAAAAAAAAAAAAAAAAGTGCAATTGTTGGGCTGCTAGGTTGCATGGGAGATCCTGTCAGGTATTTTAGTTATACAGCCCAAGTACCACCCTCCTCCCTAATTTTTGATATAAAAAAGGTAAACATTACGGCAATGGGCCTTACAGTCCGTGCCGGCGGTGCTCAGTTTCATGGCCCTTCAGTCAGGAAGCGCAATGGGGGGGGGGGGGGGCTGTGGGTTAGCCATCCTGTGGTTTCACACACCTTTCCTATTTAGCTTCCAGAGAATTCTCCCGGCATCCATTTTAGAGCTCTTTGGCTGAGTTTAGAGTGTCACACCACCGACCCTCGTTTCAAACCAAATAACTAGCGACATTAGGACTTAAACCCTTGTCTTCAAGGACAAATAGCTTCAAGTCTAGCGTGCCAACGTATTAGTCAACTTGATATAAACCAAAATTAACTGGTTTGTTTTTAAATCTATTATTATTTGTCATTATGAACCAAGTATTGATGAAAAATACGTAAAAAAAGAAGAATATTTCAGACCAACACAATCACCAAAATTTATCCTACGGATATGTGCAGGTATCAGGAAGGGGCTGGGATGCTATTAAACAGGCAATGACTTTGAAAATACATTCAACAGAAATTTTCTGATTGTAATAAAGTAACAATTTTGTTATTTTAGTATGTAACTTAGAATAGGACATATACCCTACTATTGTCATGTTATTTTGAACAAAAAAATGTTTGAGAGACGTCACCAATCGATAGAGTAATGTTGATAATCAGGTAAAGTGTGCCCACACACATGCCAAACTCACTTTACACAGGGACGGTTTTGGTTTGAGACGGTAAATATATGTCGCAGTAAATGAATTTTGACTATCATTTTATTTCTATTGCCTTGTGTTTCTCTGAGGTGTACATACGCTAACATAACTTTAATATCTCTGTGTCACGCAAGATATAAACGAAGTCTTAATAATACATAGAATAGCCTTTCTTTCTCAAATACTAACATTTATATTTGATGCGGTATAAACTGCCAAAGAAGTGAAATATTTAAAGAGCAATCAGTATCCTTTTTAAATAATAAAACATTGTAATTAATACTTAACGAAAGAAAGATGTTTATTGAAACTCCGTTTAACAGCGCCTGTCTTGTGCCTTTTTGAAAAATAATCACGTGAAGCCAAGTACATTAAAGCCGCTCAATATGTCGCTAGTCCTTAACGCTGAATTCCCTCCATATTTAGTAAAACTGTTCCTTTTGAAGGAGTTCACAGATGACTTGATTCGATAGCCCTTTCAGGGACCGTTGCAAATAGATTTGTATTGTCAACCAATTTTGTATCTGAAATATTCAGTTATAATCGGTTCTTCTGACAGGTAATCTTTTTGTACTGTGAAATAGATAGTTTATTATTACTAAATTTATTGAGGCTATCTCGAGTTGTCAATTTCGAGAAGCGTGTCGAAAATTCTTATCTTCTAATAAAACATCTCCAAGAATTTATGTTCCAGTTTTCCTCTTTATGCTGTGGTATCTCTTTTTTATCAGGTATATACGTCTATTAAGTCTTTATTTTAGTATTTATGAATGTTTTACGGACAATAAAATGGATGATTTAACCGTCAATAGAGTGACTTTAGGTGTTCTGAACCCTCCTCAATAGAAGTAGTTTTTAAAGTTGTTATTTAAAAAGTGTAACCTAACTGTTGCCAAATATTTAGGACAAATGTCTCAATAGGATACTATTAAAAACGTCTTCCCATACCAGTTCTTTTGTAAACAAATATTTTGCTAAACATGTTTGGATATGAATTAGCTTCAATAGCAGCTTTTCTTTTTTTTAGGATAACCAAACTCCATTAACCTCACGAAGTGTCTGGGACTGGTCACTTCAGTATGATGAAAACGAACAAGAACTTTTCTACAACCCCTTATATCCGATCTCAAAACGAGTTGTTGAAACTCGCCAATCCTTGGGCCTTCCTCCGACTGATCCCACCCCTGCCCCTCCTGCATCGCAACTAACCTCGCAGCTAGCACAAACCTTGATGACTTCATCACTGAACCTTGGTTATCCTAATATACGGACGCGGAGTGGAAGTATTTCTTCTTTGAATAGGCACTCTTCATACCTTGAGGATTTAAAGTTAGATGGCACTGAGACGCTTAACCGAAGTTGGATGAAAGCTGGATCGAGAAGCTCTTTGTTTGGAGCTGGCTGGAATAAAATAAAGGTCAGTAGAAATACCAAGGAATAAAAAAATTTCCTTGATTTTTCTCTGATTCTTTGAAATTTTCGATAAACTTTTGATAAAAACGTTTCATTTCAATGTATTTGTGTTCTCGAAACCGTAAAAATTACGTTTCAGTTTCTTTTGAGACATTAGAATGCGCTACAATTTTAGAAAATTCTACTCTTCTTATGAGGAATTAATCATCGTTATTCGACAAAAACAATATACAGAAGAAAATTAAAAATGAGAGATATCGAAAAAGGGTAATTCCAATAAGAAAAAAAAAGTCAAAACACTGTTGTCTTTCCATGATGGCACAAAAGACAAGTGCTTTAGGGTGCACATCTACAAGATTGCCAAATATCCAAGAAAACAATAAAAAAAGAAAGAAAAAAACAAGTAGATCTAGCCGACATAAAAGTTAAAAGAGGTGGAACTATTTAAAATCTTCAATTGTTTAACCGAGGAAAGGCCCTGTCGGGTGCCCCTAGCATAATAGACACTAGCCAGTTACCGAAGTTACCGATTAAAATAGTTATAACAATGTCAATAGATCAAGGGAAGCTCACTCTTAATAAATATAAACTTGAAACGTGAAATAGCAAAATGATACAATATTCCATACAAGAAATAATCATTGGAAGCATGAACTATTTTAAGTAAAAATAAAAAGTATATTACCAAATGTTATCAAATAGGGCTAATTAGAAAGATGGTAAGAATGCTCTACTTAAAATACTAAGGAGTCAATCGACCATATAGAGTTCCTTTCGAAGTACCTGAAATAATTATAAAATGCATTCACTTTGTCGATCCTATTTCTAATGTAAAAATTGGTCATAACTGTTTTTAAAGAATTGAAGAGATTTCCTTCTGGGGGCATGTTCCTAATTGGAGAATGTCTAAAGATATAACTGATCCCCGAATGAAGCTTATCCCTAGGTGTTTCTGCCTACAAGTTTCCTGTTCAATGAGTACGATTGTGTCTCTAATGTCGATCAGATAGGAAATTTCATAGTATATAGAATCATATAATGAGAGACCTACTTGTTGGATCTTTACATATCTTCCGCGTCAGAATATTTATGAAGTAACTATTTGGGCTTCTGAGTATGCTTATTCAAATTATTTATTCAACTTATTCATATTATTTTTAAGTCCTGAGTTAAGATTATTTGAGTATGGTGCCTCAGAAGAAAAAAAATAAGCATATTTAATCGTGGATTTGGTATAGGAAATGAGACAGTAGTAGATATGAATTTCACGTGAGGAGGGTTTTGAAATGCGTGACAAGCCGCATTACATTTTCGCATTTACACGCTGCATTTTCCTCTCGGTATTAGACGTTCTGAAGAAAAAAAGAAATATAAAGGATGACATTTTCAAACACGATTCAACTAATAATTTAGCCCGTCTATTTCAAATGGACTATTCTTTTTTTCAGAATTTGATTAACTTGTGGTTAATTTTTGTGAAAAAAAAAGAATTATTAACTTATTTTGTTTTTCATATTCATGGAAGAAAAATATTTCCTATTTGAAAAATAAATATTTTAGATCTTAGAAATGCCAGTGTTCTTGAGCTGAAGTAAAGTTTTATAAACAATGACTTTTAATATTTTGTTACTCTTAGTTTTGTTCATATCTCTCGTAAGAATTTAAAAATGGTCTGTCTTATTTTTGTGTTGTATATTGTTTTCAACGCGTATATTAAACTAAACAACATCTTTATGTCTAGAAATTTCTTATTTAATATTAGGCACTAAAAACAGAACCCATTTTAAGCATAAACAACTTTTCATCGAATTTTAACCTTTTATAACCTTAGTTCTACTGCCCTACGAATAACGCATGGAAGGAGAATAAATAGGCATATCTATTAACAAATGAACTGACATCCTTTTTATGCAATCCTAATAAGAGGGGTTAATGCCAGATTTGCCTCTCACTCAATTGGACTCTCTGTCTTGGCTTTTTCTACAATTAGCCATGGCTTTATGACCACAACTATTCGATTTTGATTCAAAAATCAACGGATCGATTTTGAATTAAAATGGAATAGAATGCCTATGACAATAATGCTTTACTTTAAAGAAATCACTTTTTATCTGCTATTTTGTTCACAGTCTTAGTAGGAATTTAATAATGACTAGTTTGTTTTTGTGACATCGATTGTTTTTATGTCAACCTTAAATCTAAAGCCTATGTCATTGGCTCTATGCATGTGATGATAGTGATTCAAAGAAGTTAATCTTCTTTTTCTATTTTGTTCATAAAGGCTCAAAATCTAAGGCACTATAAATTAAAGGCTCTTCGATTATAAAGGCTCTTCGTTTATAAAGGCTTTATGTCTTAGGCTCTATGCCTATGCCAGTAATGCTTTAAACAAATCAGTCTTTATGTACTGTTTTGTTCGTGGTCCTTGTTCAAATTTAAAAAGGGCCAAAGTTATTTTTTTTACATACATTGTTTTTGTTGCCAATATTGTCGGGGGGGGGGGGGGGCAGCTGGAATCTAGTAAGGAACTAACCACTGTCCATAGTAACCCACAATTAATAATAATAAAAAAAAATCAGATTCAAATAAATATTTGCTGTTGGAATCGCCATGGCCGAAAACACTATGTAAGAAAATTGCAGTTCTGTAGCTTGAACAGCAAGGAAAATCGCTTTTTATGCATGAGAATCACTAATGCGTCTGTTTTTCCTTCCGCTGATAGCTGGACACTGGAATATCATAGGAAGTTGTTTAAGGGTTCATATTAAAGAAAATTGATACAACTCCATGCTTTTGTAATTAACAAAACACAATGTTTAAAGTGAAATTTTAGGACAAAATTAAATTCAAAGGCTCTCTTTTGCAGGCTATATATGCCTGTGACAATGATCCTTTAAAGAAGTCAGACTTCATCTTCTCTTTTTTCATAAAGGCTCAATGTCTAAGGCTCTATGAAATAGAGGCTCTAAGTCCTAGGTTCTATGCCCATAAGAATAATGCTTTACAGAAGTCAGTCTTCATTTTCTGTTTTGTTCATGAAGGCTTAATGTCTAAGGCTCTATGAATTAGAGGCTCTATGTCCTAGGTTCTATGCCCATAAAAATAATGCTTTACAGAAGTCAGTCTTCATCTTCTGTTTTGTTCATAAAGGCTGAATGTCTAAGGCGTTATAAATTAGAGGCTCGATGTCCTAGGGTATTATGCCCATAAAAATATTACTTTACAGAAGTCAGTTTTCATCTTTTGTCTTGTTCGTAAACGCTATATGTCTAAGACCCTTTGTCATAGTCTCTGTGGCTGTGACAAAAGTGCTGTAAAGCCATCAGTTTCCTTCCTCTCATTTGTTCGTAGACCTTGCAAGAATTTTTGTGACATACATTGTTTTCGTTGTTAATGTTAAATTTAAAAGCGGTCTTTTATCGACGTAAATATTTTCTCAGCCATCGCAGTTCTTTTTTTGGGAAATTAAGTCCTTTTCATTGCAGAACAATTCCTTTTTTCTTTTATTTACTTTTTATCACAGTTTCGCCCTCTTTGTTGTTTGTGTTACATTCTGCCAAAAATACTGCTAACTTATACTTTTGTTTTTCACCTTTTAGAAATCAATATTTTTAACACTAACGCTATTGTTCTTGTGTCATAAGATTTATTAGAAGAAAAAACTCGTGCTGATAGTCTAGATGAAGGTAGTTAATTTTATTTTCTCTTTTTTATCGAGACTATTCTCTTGTTCTACGAAATCTATTGATTAGAACCAGATGATTGGTGATACACGCTTTAACTTTCTTGATTTTTTTGTCGCGCCTTAATTGGAATTTTCCCTTCCCGTGTAAAAACGAGGGGAATGTCTTTAGCAGGTGCAGTAATTTTATTTTACGGTAAAGTCTGATTAATGAAAATTGCTGACCCTCCAATCTAGTCGGACTTTGGGACAGTTATTATAATGTTGATGATGAGAAAAAAAAAACAGAAAAAACAAAGGGATGTAAAATTTAGCTCTTGTTGAAGACGGCAATTTTTTTTCAAGCGAAAATACCTTAGTGATGCTCAATTCGAGAACCAGTTGATGGGGAAGGAAATTCGTGATAGGAAAGAATGCTACAGGATGGAAAATTATGAGTGAAATGAAATTCGTGAAGTTCGCCTCGAAAGCTTCTCATGATAAGGAGATTATTTAGACGCATATTTGAATATCATTCATTTTTATGTGAATATATGGGAAGTTTTTATGCAATTTTGTAGACCAGAAATGGGTTAGCCAACTTAGACTTTTTTTCTTATCAGGTGACATACTATTCGACTGCCGAAGTGACATATAACTCCTGAGTAATTCTAGCAGAAGTAAGAAATGATTCAAAATAAAAGAAGTTAATGAGAGTTTTGAAACTACTACTACTTTTTACAACTTATAGCAGCAAGCCACCTGAGGCCAACACAGTTACGCCATCTCCTCCTCAATCCTAATTTCGCCTCTATGACTAATAGCCCTCTTCAGCAAAATGTAGTGCAGATGCTCAAACAAAGAAACCAGCAAGTATCTATCTCACTCATAAGTCTTCCAATAAAAAATCTCACAAAAATAACTTGATAAGAGTCTTAACTTGAATACGTTTTAAGTTGTAAGTTCTCGTAAAAGCTAAGCCAAATCTTGGCTAAGGCTTTATAAGGATCACGCTGCCTTTTTCATTATTTAGGTCTGTAACTGTATCAAAAATATTTTCTGTAGACGTATAAAACCTAAGTTTCGAACTGCTAAGCAAAAGCACCGCATGTGTAAAAATATAAAACTGAGAAAACAGGTTTGTTTTCTTTTTTCTTTTATGTTTGTTGCAACTTTGAGATTTCTTATTTTTTTCCTCTTTAGCTTCGAAAGTAGTTGGATTTATTCGTAAAAATTTCACCCTAAGCGATTATCAGCTTTTTTCAACTCTATTCAAGTCTCTTGTTCGACCTATCATTGGTCAATGTGACAAAGGTGCCAATTATTTACCAAATTGGCAATTTTTTCTAAAAAAAAAGAGTAAGAAATAGAAAAAAACAGGATAAGAGGGCGCCAGAAAAATCTTTGTGGGCCTAGAGTCCTCCCCAGCGCCCCTGTATCCGACAGTGGAAGAGCAACAAAATATGTACCAAAACTAAGAGGCATCTCCCTCTGTAAATGGTTGGAAAACCTGTCACTTCCTTCCAACTCCTATAGACTTCTCGGTGGTAATTTTATTGAAACTTTCAAACTGTGTCACAAATCACTACAATAATATTGGACCAGAGGTTCTTCAGTACAACCAATCTGCGAGGACACAACTTTAAGCTTAAACAAAACACTTTCAATAAAGACGTTGGAAGGTGGTCCTTTCCAAACCGTGTAGTAAAAGAATGGAAGAATCTCCCCCAAGATATGGTATAGGCTGACTCTACCAACTCTTCCAAGAATAGTATTGACAAGTTTTTTTGGTGAATATAGATTTTTAGAGAGGTGAAAACCTTTTTATTACAGTATATTATCATTATTGTTATTATCTCGCCCTCAAATTCTTTAGATCCTATATGCTTTGCTGCTTTTTGTGCTTGGTATAAGCACAAACTATTAGCTTGTTTGAAGTAAAGATGGTATTGCACATGCTAGTGAATGGCGAAGCTGGAAGAGTTAATGATCTTCAGTCTGCCCTGGAATATGGAATTCGAAAAATATTTGCACCCTTATATGGGATTCTTGCCGTGTTGTGAAAGAAGACTAAAAGTGTTCCTGACGACTGAAAGAAAACTACACTGTCAAGCTGCTGAAGCAAAATAGATAATCTCTGAGTTATCACGCTAAAATCTATATAGATTAGAGTCCTATGGCGTATGCTGCCAGTCAAAAATTGAATTTCGTTTTGTTTCCAGTCGAAAATTCAGAATCTTCTTTTATGATCCTTTTTGGCCGTTTTTTAGGACGTTCTACTTTTGTTTTGCCCTGCGGAATTACCAATAAGGGGGATACGTTTGACATGTATGGGATATTGATCTTCTTTTTCCACTTGCATATGATAGGACCTGCTAGTTTTCACCTTGTTATCTTATGATCAAGACTCTGGTAATATTATTTTTTGTGGGTTTGTCTTAATTCTTAGTTCTATGAGAAACAGGTTCAGCAAGCAGTAGAATCTTACAGGGAAAAATCAAATGAGGTGGTTAACATAAAAAATTAAGGCAACTCAATAGTTGAGGAGCAATCCTAAAAAGTATTCTAACCCACAGACAAACGTAAAATTGAACAGGGCAGCGCCCTTACATTATTGCCAAACATTCAGTAAAAATAGCCAAAAATCAAATCGGATATCCAGAGAATGGTGTAGACCAAGTCAGGTCGAGGGTAGTAGGGTGAGAAATATTGAAAAGGGCAACAGGATACCACATCTGATACAACAGACTATACCGTGGAAAATCATACGTAAATTGAAATGAAAAAGAAAAACCAAAATAATTCAATGAGCATTTACTTTTTACCAGGGCTCAACAGAGAGATGGCACCTGACTGATTCAGGTTTGTTCACGTGCTTTACAAAATTTACTAATAACTATATTGCTTGAATGAATAAATTTACTTTTCCTTTTACGTAGTGCACGAATGTTATTGTATAATGTTATATTCTTCACTTCAGGGAGTTGCCTTCGGTACAAGTCCTCGCCCGTCCAGAATTCTGGAAGAATATGAAAAGAGCATGCTTGAAGGTGAAATTATTGACGCTATGGGTACTTTAAAGGCTGGTACAGTTTCTACTCGAAATAGTGTCAAAGACGCGTTCACGCCTCCCAGTATAACCCCTAGACATAAAAATGGCGGTACTAATCGATGGACAGTGTGTGATGGTCAATCTCTGGGGCAAAGTAGGCGGAGTTTGCAGCAATCCGAAGATGAACTAAGAAATGTACCTGTACCCTGGCATAAAATTGATTGGTCTGTATATACAGTGTTGCCAGTCATGCCTCTTGTTGCTAATTTAAAGTTTTGGGCTCAGTGTTATGCTCGATTTTTTCCTGTGTTTGACATTAGAGGAGGTGGTGATTTGACGAATTTTTGTCAAAATTGGGGATATGTTGATGAACTAATGATGCTTGAAAACACAATAGCTAGTTTAGAGGCCGAACTTAACTATTATAACCAAAAATCACCGAAATCTCGCTCTGGATCAATTTCAAGACGGGTTTCCTCGTCGAATTCAAGCATACGAGCCCGTACCCCAACTCCTATTCAGGAAGAAGCTGTTGATTATAGTTCTAACCCAAGCTTGATATTATTAAGGCAAAAGCCCCTGAGTAGTTTGTCGGCATTTTATCCTTTTACAAGTCAACGAGTTCTTAATGACAAGGGTAGCCACATTAGGTCATCTGCTGAGTTTGACTTAAGAGTTAAGCCTGAGGAGGAACATTATGAAGGTGACTTTATTGTAATATCCTAAGTGACGTAAGATTTAATTCTTTTTGGCGGCCCTGTACTTTCTCAATTCATTTTGCTTAGGGTCTGGGCTTATATTTAGGGGGGAGGGCTGTGTATCTGTGCCTCTCCCTCCCCATATTTTTTTGTTGGAAAACACACAAATAGCTTTTTTTTTGTTGCCTTTTTCTTGAAAGTTTATTCTGTTTTTCTCCAGATTCAACTCTTCACGATACTTCATTGTTATTTTTTCTCAGTTTCGTTTTATAAGCCTGTTTTGTTTATACTGTTAACTTCTTTTATGGTTGCTAATTATGTCTTTACTATGAAACTGTGAAATTGCTTGTAATATATTAACCATGAAGCTTTGACGGTGCATTTAGAATGTGAGTTTCGTCCTTATGCTTTCGTAGGAGAGGAATGGGGAAAACATAAATTGATTATATTCCATTTTATTACAACCAGCGTAAAGCCCAATACTTGTCACTTAAAATTTTGAGTAACTATGTTTTTTGTGGACACATAAAAATCCGACTAATAAACTGATTGTTATTTTCATCTTTTTAGAAAAATAGCTGACTTAATTATCATTAAGTATTTACATTACTATATTTAATCACTTAATGATTTTGCATTTTATTGATTCAACCGTCGTAAAGCACTATGCTTGTCGGTAATTTTGAGTATGTTTTTTGAAAAAAACATAAAAATCCTGCTGATGAATTGTCTTTTTTCCATCTTTTTGGAAAGGTAACTGTCTTAATTATTATTTAGGATTTTCATTACTATAGTTAATAACTTAATTATTTTTTCATTTTGTTGATACAACCAGCGTAAAGCACAATGCTTGTCGCTCAAATTTTTCAGTTAGTATGTTTTTATGAAAACATAAAAATCCGACTATCAAATTGATTTTTTTTTTTTTTTTTGTAAAGATAGCTCACTTAATTATTATTGAGGATTTTCGTTATTATAATTAACAATTTATTATTATAAGCTCAAAAATGACAAATTTAAAAGCTTAAATTCGCACCATGTGGTGAAGGATGAGATGAGTAGGGGGGTATTTTTATCCCCCTAAACTGAACCAAGGACAGACAAGTGACTTTTAAGATTTATTCTACTGAAATCTAGATCAAATTACTCTTTTTTTTAACTGATATGACTAGCGAATGCGATTATAGTCATCTATTGGAATAAAAAATTTATTGACTGCCCCGTTGTTCAGAGTAAAAATACTTTTCGTTGTGTTTTGACGGTTAAAAGTATACACTAATGGCAAAAGAAATTCTAACGTTTATTATAAATTCAAGAATGCCATCTATTCGTGGGATGAAATGGACAAATTCAGGCAAACTTAACTCGGTTGCCCAAATAAAAGTTTTTTAATGTGACTGTTTTGCAATTAAGGCTAAAGAGCAAAGAATATTTAAGAAAGCAAAAGCGGAAGCTCTAACTTCATTACGAACAGGTTACCGTCAACCATCGAATGTATCGAAATATTGTTACTTTATAAATAGCTTTCTTATAATTAATTATAACGTCGAACTTTGAATTAAAGCAGCGCCAAATAAATAGTATCTGTCTAGCCATATTGTTTCATAACATTATTTAATTTAGTCCTCCCAACTAAAGCTATAGGCGCTGAAATCAATTGTTAATAACATTCTAGGAATATAAATATTTTTACAAGTTGGTCTCTAAAGTTGACCGTATGGATTGTATTGGGAAACTTCTCACAGGATTGCATAAATGGCTGATGGAGAATTTTTGCTATAATATTACTTATAATACCCAAAATTATATGGCCTAGGTGACGCTTGTAAGTACGACTATAGTCTTGTTCTAATTTTGTATTTGATGGATATAACGGTAAGCTGATCATACAATGAAAATGCGAGAAAATTG
Source organism: Artemia franciscana (assembly GCF_032884065.1). NCBI lineage: Eukaryota > Metazoa > Arthropoda > Branchiopoda > Anostraca > Artemiidae > Artemia > Artemia franciscana. The sequence continues at coordinate 9,782,204 of NC_088876.1, forward strand.
TTCTGTCAACACGGGATAAGAATTTTTTTTTTCTTTTCGCTGATTCGTTTGTTTTTTTCTTGTTTTTTGTTGTCTACAAAACGCCTAGTGAAAGTGGGGCATAAAATGTAGTAGGCGGCTATACCCTAGTCCTCCTCCCGTGCGTTGGGCTTTTCAAAATGTCTTAATAAATCACGATAAAATTTCGTTTGCGAAAAAAAAATGTCTATGGAGTTACAAGGTCATTTCTAAAGTTACAAATGGCAAAAATGTTTGAATGTTGTACTCTTTTTGCAATTAGTACTTACCAAAAATATTTTGTATTAAAATGCCCCAATCAAAAATTCCCCTTCTAAGTTCTCCATCAGTGCTCTGTTCTTTTTTTAATTTTTTTTTTAGTAGTTTCAAAAATTATACTTATGACGTTTTATTATTTCTTGCGTCCCTTCATTCAATTGGACTTTGCTATTGATACATAAAGTGATGGTTGCTTTTAAGCCCTGGGCCACGTGCAAGGTAAGAAGTAGGGTGATTCGTTTTGCTTATATTTTACGTTTTTTATACAGGGAAATTTTCAATTTGTACATGTTTACAAGTAAAATTTAAAAAAATATTTTTACACTGAGCTCGATCCTTGCGGAATTAATTCCAATTAAGTACTCAATTTGGTTTGAATTAACTTAATTTGGGGCTATTGCCATCACGTTCGATATCGTGAATGTTATGAGTTGGATTGTTGTGATCGTATTTTATTTCGTGGCACCCAGTGACTGAAAGAGATTGAGCATTTACGGTTGTGATGATGTTTGATTTGAGCATTGTGAGCACAATTTCATTGTGACAATCAATGGCTGAGAGGTGGCGTATTCGTTGTTATGTTCATGTTTTATATTGATAACTTGAGTACTGCGGGATTAAGAGCTTGGCTGTTGGGGTTGTGACATTGTTACTGAGTAATGTGGAGCGCTTTGTCACTTTTAGTTATATCATACTACTGCAATCAATTCGTGATAGCAGTTAACTCCCTAAGGCTAACACACTAACGAATCCTCCTCTTTCCACCCTGTTTAGAGCTTGTACTTTTTTTCGTATTATAGACCAAGTGAGACTAAACAGGGAAAAGCAATATATCTTTAATAGCTAATACCGACAAAATTCTCTCTAGTCTATATCTCGGATTTTTATTTTTTTCTAGCAAAACTCATTAAGTCAATTATTATGGTCAAAGTGTTTCTTTTGAGTATGACATATCTTGGAATGTCATCTTTTTGTCATTTAGGTTTGTCAACTTTGGCATAGTTGGCATGCGTTGATTTGATGTGGTTATGACCCCTATGTGTCTGTACACCTTCTGCTGGCAAATTTTCTTGGGGGATATAGCCTTGGTTCAAACGAATACAACTTAGTGTATTTATGCACAACTTAGTGCATAAATGCAAGATTTCATGCCAGGCCTTGTCGTTATGGCGCGACGTGACGTGAATTTGTGCGTTTTGTGTGTGTTGAGAAGTTTCGGCTTATCTCACAACAAATTAAAATCGTGTTTGAATTAGTATCTCTGTCGACACGACATGGGATTATGTTATTATATTTGATTCTCTGCCGATACGACGGATGTTCGATTTATAAAATTTAGACATCAAATCAAGATTTTTTCGTCCTTTCGTGGCATACAAATAAAAGGTCCGTTGTTTTTCATGTCGGCAGGGAAATTTAAAATTCAAGCGGCGAATTAAAAATGTGAAATGAATTGATGACACTTGTTAAAAACAAAGGAAGCTTTTTTTTGTGTCATAGAATCTGAAAGAGCATTGAAATCAGCTAAGCGATTGAACAAAGGCTGATAATTAATCAAGCAATTATCATTACTTAAAAAATTAAGCTGATAATTAATTAAGCATTTAAGCAAATAACATTAAATAGTGATAAAGTATTATATTAAAAATTACAAAAAAAATTCTTTGATTTGCAATTGTGAGTTGACATCAAACGCACAAATCAAACGTCAGAGAGTGAAATATTGATATGATGTTGATTTTTTCCTTGTCTCGGCAACCCTGACATAAACATCATGAATAAGTTTTGTATTTTGAAATGAGATAAACGTATAGGCTGTAAAACCGCCATGTTTTTTGCGAAGCAAGGGTATTTTAGATAGTTTCTGCTGTTTTTTGCCCTAACTGGCTACTTTTCAGGCTAGCTAAAGTTTCAGCATTCGATAAAAACAGCCAGAAATCTCAATGGCAAATTTCGAAAAAGAATGAGTCAAAGATTTCGATTTTTGCGAAAAATGATAGGGGATGAAATAATCCTAGAGCTAGCGTAGTTAATTACCTGAAGTTTTAAAGGCCAACAAAACAGGGTAAAAACGTGTTTCTTTTTATCTTGATTAAGAAGAAATACCAGCAAACTTAAGCGAAATTGTAACGATAATATGTTGGTGTATAACATGACTCACTGGCTCTTAAACTGGTGTTTAATATTTAAGATTTTTCTCTTGTTAGTTTGTTAGTACTAGATTTGTCCATTTGAGATTTGGTTATTCCGCCCATTTTTATTTTCTCTCTTTGTGAGCTCCGAAAGTAATGTTGTTGTTAGATTTACTGATAATTTGTACAAAATTGTTAATGTCTCTTTATTTTTGATTTATCAATGGAGGCAACGTAACAAGTTCAAGGTGATGAAATCATGGTGATTTGCTAATAAATCCGGAGATATGTATAAAGTATTTGTTAGTTTGACCGTATAGTTAGGGTAAGCAACTCTATTTTGGATACTTTTTAAAATATTTTTTTTCAAAAAAGCATTCGAGCTAGTTGCAAATTTTTTTGAGTCTTTCACAAACTAAGATTTATTAATTAATTAAACTAATTAAAATTGATATTTGGTCTGATTTTTGAAAGTTTCATTCGCCGAGCTCAACTGCTTTCTCTAAAATGTTTCATAGCCTATCTTTGGCAAGTAATCGTTCACCTTTGTCTAATATTCAACCGCTTTTTGGATACTACTTTCTTCAACTTTCTACAGGTATGAACTTTTCAGGGATTTTCCGTTGGTAACATAGCTTATTTTCGAAAGTTTTCGTTCACCCAGTCGAACTTTTTTAAAATGTTAAATAATGTGTGTCTGAAATACAATTATTTGCCCAAGCGAACTATTTTTGCCCTCGGGGGGCTTCCTCAGGACCCCTCGTTTGGCTCTAAGGCTTATCGGGGAAATTTGAAAAAAAATTCCTGATAAGATAAAAATCCCCCCGCCCAGATTTGAAAAATAAGCCTTTTGGATAAAACTAAATTGAAAAGTTACAAAAAATACCTCCAGATTTTGAAAAGTAATTTTGTTGTTGCTGTATCTTCGTAGAAAAATGATTGGAAAAAAAAAACTTTCCTCCTCCTATATTCTCGTGAAGTTGTGGCCCTGAATACCACTCATGTTCTTATAATCCTTTTCTAAAGGTTTATCCTTATGCACCAATCTTAGTCAGTCGCTTTTTGGATAGTCAACTTAGTCAATGGTATTATAATAAATACGTTTTAGTAAACTATAATGCATTATATAGTATCAAAAAAGTAGTAGAGCAAGAAGAATATAAATGTGTCTCGGCCATCTATAAGGAAACTGTATAAAACACAGCCATTCAATGTTGGAAGGACGACTAACGATCTATCTGCAGATGGAGAACATTTTACTCGCTTGAGAGTCAGTGTGACTGCGGAACTTAGGTTTCGATTGGCTTTTTTAATCGAAAAAATTTTCAGCGTTCAAAAACAAAACAATCAACTTGGCTAAAAATATGAAAAAAAGAAATGAAACGGTGCAAACAGCAATAGTTTCAGTTCTGGTTTCCCATAAGCCCGTCGTAATGCGCGCGCGTGACGGCGGAATCGTGAAGACAGGTCTTGACCGTTGTTTGCCAAAAATCTTTAACGGAGAGTATAGGACATTTCACTTCTGTTAATAAATTTATACTGTGGCATGATGACTGTTGAATGTTCAACAGTACGTCAAAAACGAAATCTAGAAGCTGAGATTAGCAATTTTCTTCCAGTCAAAAGTTCTACTTATAAATCTGGAAAATATTCTAAAACATTTCCATTATATTACATATGATTTATTGATTGTAAGGCTAACCTTCCTCATATAGGAAAGATTTTATATATTAGTCTTTATCTGAAAGGAAAACAAACCGAAAACGCATCAGTTACCATGGAAAGTAAAGGAATTGAAATAATGCGATTCGTTAGTGATGAAGGTTTTTAAGTTAGGGTCTTTAATGAAATCTAATAAATTTGTCCAGAGACTGTCTCTATGGAAACTAGAGTTTTTGTAAGTCAAATTACTGAGAATTAGACGATCATGATCCGGCTTTGTGAAGGGCATCTCAATTTGAAAAGAAACTATAATTTTTATAATGAGGTGTATTAGAAAGATAGCGAACTTGTTAAAAAATAGCATGGCTACTATTCAAATGCACTGAGTGTAACCACAGAAAACCAGAGAGTTTACTTGTAAAAAAATATTTCAGTTCAAATATTTTTTGTTCTTTTGATTGGCTGAAAATTTCATTAAAGAGAATCAATCAGGTTTTAAGTTCTTATAGGGGGTAAGAATTTGACAAAGCAGCAACGGGTTAAAAAAGAAGTTATTTAGATTTCCTTTCTGATGTATGTTCAAGGAGAAATTTGACTGGCAAACTAAAAAAGCCTACATCACAAAAATAATCTCATGAAATTAAAGCAAGCTTTTTAACATGAAGTACGTCATAGGAAATTAATCCCTCGTTTTCTTTTTGGCTATTAAGGAAAATTGATGTGACACACATGGTTTATTGGCAAACTCACTTTTTTAAAGTGGTAAACCGTGTTATGTTGTTATACCCAGAAAAAGGGCGACTGTCAATTAGAAGCAATCATTAATTGCTATTGCTACCTCTTATTTGCTGAAGTCATTAATATTAATATATGTGAAACTTATGCCAAAAAAACAAACAAACAGAAAGTGTAAGGAGTAAACTTAAAAACAAGTACTGTGCAGAAAACAAACTAACTTTGAATGAAGAAATGAAAATCAAGACAAACACAGATGAATAATGAAATTAAACTTAAAGGGATAATTGATTATCAACAAACAACGGTGTTGCCCCCCCCCCCTCCCTTAACAACAATAAAAGGATGTTTGGGCTTTATACAAAACAAATATCTTTTGTTTGCCTTCTTTGCCTATAACATTGAAGTTTTAATACTACTCGAAATTAGTGATGTCAGTATATTTCTAAGAGCTATTTTTGCGATTAGTTTAATATGTAATTTTCACCAATGATTTCTCTCTTCTCAATATATTACTTTCAAATATCGAGGAAATTGATTGATTTAAATTAAACTTCCAATTTAAGCTATTCATTTAGTTCTCTATAGAACACAAATGAAAGAGCCTTTAGTCGTTCGAGCGGTTTGAGAGATGACAAAGCTGCACTTATTTCATGGTAAAAATCGTTGACATAAAACAGTTGAGACAATTATATTAGTTTTCCTTATTTAAATCCCCATCTGTTGAATCTAAGGTAATTAAATTTGGTTAATTTGAGCTCAAGATAAAACAGTTCAAGTATATCTGACCGATTCAACCTAAGTTGGAGTTAGACATGACCAAGGTGGCGTGGCTCCTTTAAATAAGTAAGACCAAGAGAGCCTGGAGTCATTACACAGGCAAAGGACCCAAATATATAAAATAACCCAAGAATCTGTCATAACACTCCAGATTTAAGTAACTTTGGAAATAGCATGTCTTGCCTACAGTTGTAGAAGAGATGATGTTATTTTAAGTTTCAAGCCACAAACTGCCGCGACAGCCTGCTTAATCTCTTATTCCCTGAAAAATCATACCAAAGAAGAGGACCATTTAAAAAGTATAAGGGGAACCTGCAAATACGAGATCCCTATTTTCTCTGTTTACCAAGTGAGTTTTTAGTTCTAAAAATTTTCATTGAAGACATGGTTTCATCAATCAGTATCAACGTATTCAGAGAGTCTGTCGAGGGGAAATGGTGTAAACCAGACAGTTCATCTCACTGTAGCAACTGACCATTGACAACAGCGTTTGTCCCAAAGTGCCAGTATATAAAAATGTGTGTGTGTGTATGTGTGTGTTGGGCGGGGGGGGGGGTACAACATCAAAATTTAGGTACGGGAGGGGCATTTGTTTATTTTCTTTTCAATGAAAATACAAAATGGGTAGTTTCCATAATCTGGAAGAGAAGGAAAAATCCAAGGGGGCAATCCTCCCCTCACAGGACGCTTATCCTTTTGCTAAACGAAACTAAAAAAAAGTCAATAAAGAAAGCCACTAGGCATTGTAAGTTTGAATGCCTTTGTTTCCTATTTTTTCTCGCTGGAGGAAAGGTGACTCGCATCTTCTTTGTGCCGAATGGTCACGTGACAATTTCTTAGCCATCATATTTTTACTCTAATATTTTATCACATTTCAACTTGAACACGATTATAAGGTGCATCCATCCGTGAAGGTTACTTCAGTTTGCGCGGTATGGCTACTGAGTTTATTTTTCTCTTATCAGTCAATTTTTGAATTATGATACTAAGTGCTTTCAACAATATATTTGAATAAGTTTGGCTTTGTTCCTATTATTTAGGATTGAACTTAAACTTTTTGAGTTCTCTTGAAATCAAAGATTATATCCATTAAAAGGTACAAGAGATAAACTGGACGACAGAGATAAGGTTAAATATTTATAATTAATGTTTTAGTTTTTTTTTTATTATTGACTATTCAGTGGTGTTTGTCATTACTAATTATTAAGTTAGACTATTCAAAAATGACTTAACGTTGACTTTAAACATCTTTGGAGACTATAAAATTTTTTGGCTTTGTTAGCGTCTTTTAATTTCTAGCCAGTAATTGAAGCTTGTAAAATTAACCATAAAAATCTTACTATTCAAATGACGTGACCTGGCCATCAAGGGTTTTTGTAAGTGTATTTACTTTTTAGTAAGTGTTTTTGTAAGTGTTTTACAATTACTACTCTTAGTGCTTTAGCACTAGCTGTAGCAATTAAATCCATTTCCCTTGTCAAATTTTTCCCATGGTGAATTTATAATGACTCTTGTACATATACCCTACTAATAGGTTTAACTTTTTTTTGATACTGTATTGTTTGTATGCAAATTCTTAATTTGAAATAAGCAACGTTTGTATTAATCCAAAAAGGATTAATCAAAAATAGCGACGAAGACCACACTGCCTTTCCATAACAAACAAATACAACGTAGAGACAATAGGAAAAATTTCAAGACAGTGGATCACGTCAAGGATTAATCAATAAGTCACGTAAAAACAGGAAAGGACAAAAATTATTGTCGTTTAACTGATTTTGTAGAGATGCTAAGTGTATCCGAGTTTGTTTCAAGGTTGACGGGAGAAAAAACTACAAACTCTACGAACTTCAGGCTTTTCACTATAGTCTTCTCGCAACTTGGTCCTGGTTTCTTCACGAGAAGTCTGTGCTTTTACTGCTGGCAGTTTAAGGAGCTTCTTTAAAGGTGTTCGTCTTCTTTTTTGCCATAACTTCCTGAAAGACTGACCATTATTTGGTTGATAGAAAAGACTGAATCAAGTTGTGACATGGATTTTCGTTATTTATTGTCTGATACTAATTATAGGATTTTTTCGTGTTTGTTTTTTCGATAAATGACAGACTTTCAACCCAGTTTTTGTGTTCCATGTCTGTCCCATTAGTATTATATGGAGACATGTACTCTTTATTCGACTATGGGTTGCAGTACGGCGCCCTAATTACATTTTTTTCTAATGAAAAAGAGAAACATTAGATGCCCTAAGATTGGGAGGCCCTAGTTGCCTCCCAATCTTTCTGGTCACAAGAAAATGCCGCTAGAACTTTTAACTTCAATTCGAATGAGCCCTCTTACGATATTCTAGGACCACTGGGTCGATACAATCACCCCTGGAAAAAACACGCGTCCGTGATCTTTCATCTGAAAAAAAAAATACGAAATTCCACATTTTTTTCAGATAGTAGCTTGAAACCTCTTCTGTAGGGTTTTCTGTTACGCTAAATTTGATGGTGTGATTTTTATTAAGATTCTTTGACCTTTAGGTGGTGGTTCCCCCTTTTCCGGAAATCAGGCAAATATTCCCAGGCTTTTAGCTGTTAATGAGTAAGACTAAACTTAATGAAACTAATATATTTGAAACCAGCATAATATGCCAGTTCTTTTGATATATCTATTACTATTCAAGCTCCTCTTTTTAGAGTTCCGGCTATTATTGAGCCGGGTCGTTCATTGCTTACAGCTTGTTATCAGAACTGTTTGATTCGGATTATGAATACTAATTAGTTTCTTTTCATTGGAAAACTTGCTAAAATGGAATTTCAATCTGTAACATACATCCCAAAAAGGGAAAGAAGAGATAGGCCCTTATTCAGCCATTAGGTTTTCGTAGTAGTAACAATTCCAAATGCTATTTATCTTAAAGCTCGCAAAACAAGAAGAAAATACTCCAAGGTAAGCTTTAGTCTATATATAGTTTGGCGACTTACTAGAAATTCATGGATGAACCGACAGCCCAGCCTGTCGGGCGACATGTATAAGAAAGAAAAACAAATCCATGTAGTGTACGCCTTTGCGAGGATCAGAGATCCGGCAATGTCTTGTAGTACTTTTAGTGACAACGCATAAAATATATGTATGTATTTTTTTTGGGGGGGGGGGAGGGAGAGAGGTTAAAACATAAAAAAATATTTTATAAGAAAATATTTTTAAAAATCGTTAAAATGTTGAGATTTGAGGGAGTGGACTCTAGCCCGATACTATCGTACCCGTGCATATGCCTGTCATGTATATTTTCACATCATATAATGATGTTTCTAATCTCTATTGGTTGGGAAGGAGGTGCAACTCTGACTACATTGTCCTTCAACTTCATGCTGGTAATAAATGTTATGGCCACTTTCCTTTGCTAAATGTTATTTCTGATCAAAATTAGAAAGTATTAAGTCTCTACTGTTGTCTCGCAACTAATGTAAAAAACAATGAATGTAACCCGCTATTGCGCTTTTTAAGATTTAGGTTTAATCTATGGTTTTAACCATACATGTATTAACTCATCTAGATTAGCTGAAAATCAGGTATACTGTCAAATCAAATTTTTATCCCTAAGCAGTGACGACAATGCTAGTAATTAGACTTTATAATAACTTAATAACTAAATATTAATGTAATTTGTAATGATTAAGTAATAATAACAAAAATGTTGTGGTAAGAATAACGATTATGACAACCAAAGACATAAACAAAGAAAAAAAACACTGAATTTTCCGATTCCATCGACAAGGCGTCCTAAAGTTTAAATAGGATTTAACAAAATGTTCCAAAATTTGAATGAAAAAATATTCCATGGCCACATAAACTAAGGAATATAATTTTGATGTTACTCTTGATTAAACTGTAGAATATCATGTTTAAAATATATTAGAACAAATACAATGACGATACACATAAAGAATCAAGATTTTCCATTTTTTGAGTCAACCACAGGACACTGACGTTTTCAACAGTATCTGCCGAAAAATTAAACAATTTCAAGTCGCTAATTTCTATTCTTTTCAGTTTTTTTAGTCATTGGTTCTCACATCACTCCTTTCATCACTATGTATAAAGTAGGTCCTACCTGCGTGACCTTGAAAATTATTGTACTATCGGTGATGGGATCAATAAGCAGAATATTCAGCATTGATGGAGTTAGTTTAAGCCAGGGCTTAGGGCTTAGGCAAAGCCACTTAGGCATTGAGTGAAATTTTTTTTTGGGAGGCTTCTTCTTTGTCTAAAGCTTTGAAATTGGAAATTTAGAAGATTAGGGAGCTCAGGGAACAAGTGTATGCTTCAAGTATCAAACAGCTCATGGTAAAGAACTGTAAGTAAAGAGCAGTTCATGCTGGTGACTGAATTCTTAAAATTGAAATCTGATAATTATATTCACTTAAAAGAATTGTCTTTAAAATTTTGAGATTTGAGACAGAATGCATCTAGCCATTTTTTGGCACCTCCTTTGCATTAAAATTGGTGGTCTATGTACCCTCTCCCCCTGCTAAATACTCTTTAGAACTTCCGAATTTTTCTCCAAGCTATTCCCAAGACAGTGCATGAATGCTATTTTGATAATCTAGTAACACGTAATGTCTTTTGATTTATCTCGCTAACTAACCGCGAATTTGTTATGTGCCCTATATAAGATTATAGTGCAAAAGCGTTGTGAAACTTTGGGAATCTTGGCCTAGCGACAGTTCGTGAAAGGCTATTCTGCCAAGACTTATTTGTGAATATTGATTAATTTATTGAATTTAGAGACATTTTCCCAGGGGACGGTGGGGTTATGTTTGCTCCGGGGGTAGAGTGGCTACCAGAAAAGGGCAAGGGAAGAAAACTGGTTGCCCTCAGATCACTTTTAGCCCCTAAAATGCACATTAAAGTCTTCAATATCTTGTCGAATATTTTCCTCTCCCAACTCCCTATGAGCACTCTTCCGTGAAAAATAGCCAGGGGGGAAAATCTTTGGCCACTTGTCGGGCTTGTTTTGAGCTGAGCCATTGTTTTCTGCATTAAGATCCTCTTGTCCCAAGGACTTAGGGATTCAAGTTTCAGGCCGATCAGGAAAACAAATTTCCTTTTATTTGGCCACTTTTTCTAAGGGGGCCGTGCCCAGAAATTATCATTTAACATCAGATTTAAGAACTTACGGATGTAACTCTCAAACTGATCAGGGAAAACAAGCTTTTGGCCCATTTTCTGATTTCCTGACTGATCAGGGAAAAAAAAAATTTTGACCCGTTTTGTGATTTTTTTTGCCCCATTTTTGATTTCCTTCTATCCTCTTATTTTTGATTTCAAAACAAAATTATACAAGGAAAGATTTCAAAGCGATTCCTCAACCCTCACTCTTTACTCAAAATCTTAAATTTTCTTAAAAATTCTTCCTACTAAAATTCAACAGCCCTTGCGTTTGGTTACCACGAACTATTTCATTCCATGGAGGAACCGAAAAACCTTTTCTTTTGAACTTACTCCTAGCCAAAGTGAGACAATGAGAACCTTTACCAATTGCTGCTTCGTCATCAGAATTAGCTGTCACACTTCTAAATGATGGATGTCCAGCTGACTCCTCTTTTGTTTTGCCTCTGGACCCTTTCCCGTAAAAACAATATGTAATTCATAATTCGCAGTCCTTCAATGACAAGCTCTCTAAATTCAGCAAGACTAATTACTTCTACAAGGTCTAATGCAATTTTACAGTCAAAATTCTCTAGTTTTTCTTTTTAAGCAACAAAATAAATTCAAGCAGATTGAGCCATCGCTTTATGCGATTTTTTGCTGCAGAGCAGGAATTTGGCCCAAATTGGACGCAAATACGTCAATTCAAGTTTTTTTTTTCACTTTTAGCCCTTAAAAATTACATTAGGGCCTTCAATTTCTAATTGGGTGAGCCCCCTCCCAACTTACTAAGACCATCCTTCCATGAGACTTAACTTGTAATTTAAAAATCAAACTAGCCGGATTTAAGTTCAAATCTATTTCAATCAAATTTTTACTTCAAATGTTTTGAAAGACAATCGGTAAATTAAATACTTGTGAGAGCCATTCGGCTATGTATATTGAATTACAAAACGCCTTAAGTCAAGTAATAGTTAAATTTTAGCATAAAAAGTGGGGCCGGATAGATAGAAGCCCCCCAATTTTATAGGATAAGTTATATTAATTTTAAGTTCTAATGTTGCTCTTTACTTTCATCTATATATATAAAAATAAGTTGTCTGTCTGTCTGTGGATCAGGTGACGTCATGTTTCTGTGTCGGCTGACGTCATGTTTTCGACTGACGAAATTACAGACCGGGACATCGGGACACAAATGACGACCGGGACACCGGCACATAGGGAATATAAATGACGACCGGGACACAAGGAATGTTCGATTAGCAATCACCATCAACAAAGCACCGGGACACAAATGACGACCGGGACACAGGGAGTATAAATGACGACAAGGACATGAGTAAAAAAAAATTAAAAACTAAAAAAAAGGTAAAAACTACAAAAAAACTAAAAAGGAAAAAAAACAACTAAAAACTAATAAAAAACTAACAAAGCTAAAAAGCTAAAAAAAACTAAAAAAGAAAATAAAATGAAAAAGGAAAAAAAATGAAAAATAAAGGAGAAAAACAAAACTAAAGAAAAGAAAAAAAAACTAAAAAAAGGTAAAAAACTAAAACCTAAAAAAAGACCAATTCAAAAACGAATGTATATACAGACCGGGACACAAATGTCGACCGGGACACCGGGACATGACGACCGGGACACAGGGACACAACTACAACAGGGACGCCGGGGGGCTCAGGGGGATATATAAATGACGATGGCGACACAGGGAATCGTCGATTAGCAATCACCATCAACAAAGCTCAAGGGCAATCATTAGAATCATGAGGTATAGATCTGAATACGGATTGTTTTCCCATGGACCATTATATGTTGCATGTTCAAGAGTCGTTAAACCTGACATTCTATTTATATGCACAGACAATGGGACAGCAAAGAATGTTGTATATTCGCAAGTTTTACGTAGTTAAAAACATATATATATATATATATATATATATATATATATATATATATATATATATATATATATATATATATATATATATATATATATATATCTATATTCACAGGTGGGACATAGGGACACAACTAAAATGGCGCGTAACTAATATGGCGCGTAACGACTTACGCGCGCGGGGGGGCTTGGGGGGGGGGGGTTGCGAAGCGCCCCCACCAACTAGGTGTTGGGGTGGCGCTTCGCGCCACCCCAACAGCTAGTTTTACTATAAAAATATATGTCATAAGGAGCACAGCAAAGGTAATAGGAGAACATGGAATCAAACGGGGAGGTAAAACGCTCGTGGATTTAAATTATGCTGATGGTTTAAGCATCCTAGATGAAAGTGATAGCAAAATGAATGAGCTTTTAGAGGTTCTGCGAATTCGGGGTGCAAAAATAGGTTTAAACGTTAATTTTAAGAAGATCGAGTCACTAAGGCTAGGAATAAGTGAAGATGAAAAGGCGATGTTGGGTAACGAGAAGATTGATCAAGTGGACAGCTTCAATTGCTTAAGACAGCTTAACTTAGCATTATTAGTAAAGACGGTGGCCGCAGTGATGTTGTTAAAAGTAGAATAGCCAAGGCCAAGGGTGTTTTTCTCACAGTTGAAAAAAGTTTGGAAGAATAAAAAGATGAACCTCCAAACCAAGATTAGAATACTTGAAGAACTGGAACATCTTCCAGATCTTCCAATACTGGAACATTTACAGTTGCTAGTATGGATCTGAAGTGAAGGCGCTCCGATGGATGAAGGAAGATTTCCTTGATGTTTTCCAGAGAAATTACTGATAGACTGTTTCGGGTACCCCGCCTGACTGAGTGAATATCAAACAGTAGGCTGTACGAAATGTCTGGTTCAATCCTGCTTTCTAGGGCTATAATGAGAGGAAGGTTGAGATAGCTAGGGCACGCTCTGCAAATGAATGAGGACAGTTTGCCAAAGATTGACCTTGTCGGCCAGTCGTCTAGGACCAAACAAAAAGCAGGTTGTCCCTGGTTGAGATAAGAGAATGTCATAAAGAAAGATTTAAGGGAAATGGGAACTTCCTGGGAGGGTGAAAAAAGGGAGGGGGCTTGATGCTGCGGTGAGTTGTTATTAGTAGTAGTTTTATTAATAATATATTAATACCATAATGTACTGGTATTGCAGCTACTACTGCTTCTGCTACAAACTAGCTGCAGCGTTAAAACATGTGGCTTCAATAGGCTAGTAAAAATAATTCCTTAATCCCAACCTATTTAAGACTGTTTTTACCCCTTTGTAAAAATCCGACATGCTTTTGAACCTGAAAACCGGGGCAAACAATTTCCAGTTATAAAATATAGCAGTTCAAAACTTAATAATCAAACTTAAATGATTATTCCAACTTCTAAATCAGGATCCCCTCGAAAATTTCTCGTGGGAAGTTCTAAGGAATGATAGAGCAAGAACTTCAGCTAAAAACGCCAAACAAAAACTTTTCCTTATAGTTTCTCTTGCTTATAGTTTTTAATCATATCGGGAACCGAAATCTTTAGTGAGCCTTCAAGACAGGATGCAACCGAATTAGATTTCCAAAAACTATCTAATCTAGCTAGTTATGAAATGACGATTATACTTTCTTTTTTAATAAAATGATGTTTCTTTTCATAAGTATTCTATGAATAAAGTTAATATGGATCAAAATTAGTCGCTTATATGCTATTAACTAAAAAAAATAAGTCTTTTCAACTGAAAGGAAGGAGCAACATTAAAACTTAAAATGAGAAGAAATTATTACCTATGTGAAGGGGGTTGCCTCTTCCTCAACACCTCATACTCTTTACGCTAAAGTTTTTTAGTACTTTTAAAAAAGCTTCTTGTTGTTCTAATTAAATGACCTTTATGTTTCAGGAGTCATTCTTGAAGATCTGGGACAAAATTCAGACTTTAGCGCAAAGAGCGAGGTGTCGAGGAGGAGGTAACCCCCTTCTTACACGTAACAATTTCTGTTCGTTTTAAGTTTTAATGCTGCTTCTTACTTTCAGTTGAAAAAACTTGTTTTTTTCATTTAATTTTTGATTGTTTTTTTAAATAATCCTTAGAAATCTGGCCCCATTTCCACGGAGAAATACCCTCCCCAAGGGAATGCCCTCTAGAGAATTAAATCTCAGTGAAAATTTACCCAGGGCAATTACCCCTAACCACTCCACGCGTAAAATCGAGACGGAAAAGAGAAATCAAGACATGTAAAAAGAATTTTGCATAAAAATTCTTATAAATTCCCCCAGTGTATAATTTACCCAGACAAGTTCACCCCTGAAAACTTTCTTCCATGGAAAATTCCCCCGTGAAAAAGCCTCCAGTGGAAAGTTCGCTCCACCCTAAAATATATGCATGCTTCCCAATAACAAATACTATGCATAAACAGTGACCAGATTTAATAACTTAAAGACCTTTCTCTGGGGGCTCTAGGGGGGGGGCATGTCATATCCAAAGGCATATTTATTGGGCCTTTCAACTATGATGAGCAAAATGGCTATCTCAAAATTTTGATCTGATGATTTCGGGGGAAAAGAGGCGGGGGAGGGCCCTAGTTGCCTCCCAATCTTTCTGGTCACAAGAAAATGCCACTAGAACTTTTAACTTCAATTCGAATGAGCCCTCTTACGATATTTTAGGACCACTGGGTCGATACAATCACCCCTGGAAAAAAAACACGCGTCCGTGATCTTTCATCTGGAAAAAAATACGAAATTCCACATTTTTTTTCAGATAGTAGCTTGAAACCTGTTCTCTAGGATTTTCTGATACGCTGAATCTGATGGTGTGATTTTTATTAAGATTCTTTGACCTTTAGGTGATGATTTCCCCTTTTCCGGAAATCAGGCAAATATTCTCTGGCTTGTAGCTGCTAATGAGTAAGACTAAACTTAATGAAACTTATATATTTGAAACCAGCATAATATGACAATTCATTTGATATATCTATTGCCATTTCAAGTTCCTCTTTTTAGAGTTCCGGCTATTATTGAGCCGGGGCGCTCCTTGCTTACAGTTTGTTACTATAACTGTTTGATTTGGATTATAAATACTAATTAGTTTCTTTTCATTCGCTTTGTGCAATTTTGAAAAAGGGAAAAACATAAATTTCAGCATATATATATATAAATTGTAAAGCAGTAATTTACAGTTTTGATCATTCCGTTAGTCAAAGATCAAAACAAACTACTACAGATGGCAAAAAAAAAATGAAACAATATTGGCCCCCTTTTTGAAAGACATGAGCTAACTAGTGGTGGTTTATCCCCGCATACTAGCTCTCCTAACTACTTTAGGGATTTTTCATTTTTTGGTACTCAGATTTGCAGTCTTAGAACTTGGGACAAACTCCCTTAGATTTCGAAAATGTTTTTTTTGCACTTGTATTAAAAAAAAAGTGGCCCCTTCAATTTTGAAAAATATGTTTTCTTTTTGCATCTTCATATAAAATAAAATCAAAAATTAACCTTGGCCCCTTACACTTTCGTGAATTAATGCTCGTGTCTCAATTGTTAATGGTGTTTTGCTAACAAGTTTTCGGTTTTCTGAATATTCATTACATACTTTGTAAAGAATAAAAAAAATGGAAGCTAATATTTGAGCCTGTCACATATGCAAGACAATAGAAGGACTGTCACTTAGATTTGAATACTGGAATTGGAAAGTCTCAGATTTTCCGTTTAACCCTAATTTATATACGATAGAATATACAGGCATTCTCCTCATTGTCTGATCAGCGACTTAAGCTCTTCAGTTTGTTTTTCGTCTGTTGTGGAGGTCATTTCTTAAATTATTGATGATTTTTTCGTGTTTTTTTCTTTCTCTTTTGTTTCTCTCCTCTAGTATGTTATTTCAATGCATAAGAGTAAAATATAATTTTTTTACTCTAAAATAGAGTAAAAACTAGACTTTATTCTATTAGATTATATTAGTATAATGTATATAGTTAAACATCCCTGTTTAATCCTGAGGACAGGGGTTCGAGTCCTCGTGTCGCTGGTTATTTGCTTGTGTGACTCTGTAAGCTCAGCCAGAGTCACATCAGCTCTATATGGGTGGCTGGAGAAATCTGGAGAAAACCCGGGTCTAAATGGGTTATTTGCACCCAATCACGCATTGCTCTCCCGGTCGAAGGGAGAAAATCAGGATTTTGGCACCTGCGCTTCGCAAACCATTGGTCAGCATGCGAAAAAGGTTAAGTTACAGTTATTGTTTAATAACATTGCAAATGTACCAAAAAGATAGGCTAGAAGAAAGACTGTCCTTTTAAAGAATAGAATGATAGCCAAGCCCCTAATTACTTGCTTTACTGAATTCAGCAAATATAAACAAAAACTAAATCTTAAATAAACGTTAAAGGGACGATTATTATTAGATTTTGTGCTGATCTTCTGATGCATGAAGCTTTTAATTGCCCTTAAAAACCTTCTTCCATTATTCCTGTTAGCTTTATGTCTAGAAATGTTTTTGTACTACTGCCCTTCATTTTACAGTAGAGATTGTTCACAATAATAAAAAATAAAGGAGTAATTGTAGGTGAAGGTCAAGTTGATAAACTTTAAATACAGGTTCATTCATATTTATTTTGTAAATTAATACCATTAATGTTGAATAAATGGAAATTATTTAGATTTGGAAATCTATTAAATGTTTGGAAATCTAATTATTTAGAAATTATTAACTGATTTAGCTGGTGGCATTTGATGTCCCAGGACATTTCAGAAAAAAATATAATGCAAAAATCATATAATTAGCTGCATCTCTTGTCAGACGACTGGTTAAAAAAAAAAAAAAAAAAAAAAAAAAAAAAAAAAAAAAAAAAAAAAAAAAAAAAAAAAAAACCCTCTCAATTCCGTGATTTCGCCACTATTGCCTCCTTCCATAAACTTAAAATTCTAAATCTCTTTATCTCCCTCCTTTAACAAATTCCGCTTACTTTCAACTGTTTGCTCTAACCATAAGACAAACAAGGTATTCTTACCAAGTCACCCATAAGGTTTTCCACCTTTTAATCACACTTCTTTGTTGGCTGCAATATCTGTACTAAGATATACTTACTTGCCTTCAGGTTTTAGGAATAAAAGCAAGAAATAACGTATAGATTATTATGGTTATTTTGACTTTGATTGTACTTTTACTCTGGAGAAACAGTTATGAAAGGGGGCTGAAAGGGGGCTGGAGAAACAGTTATGAAAGGGGGCAGAAAATTTATATGAAAGGGGCTGCTTCCTCATCAACGTCCCGCTCTTTACGCTAAAGTTTGACTCTTTCTCTTTTAAAATAGTAAGAAACTTTAGCGTAAAGACCACGAACTGTTTGATTCCGCTTAGTTTTAACTGTTTGCTCTAGTCATAAGACAAAACAAGGTATTCTTACCAAGTCACTCATAAGGTTTTCCACCTTTTAATCACACTTCTTTGTTGGCTGCAATCTCTGTACTAAGATATACTCACTTGCCTTCAGGTTTTAGGAATAAAAACAAGAAATAGCGTATAGATTATTATGGGCATCTTGACTTTGACTGTACTTTTACTCTGGAGAAACAGTTACCTGCTGTACAACATCACATGGCTGTTTTTTAGCTTAGTTGTTGGCCTTAAACCTATGAAGAGGTCTAACAAAATAAAGATTACAAAAGTAGAGAAACATAGTAAAATAGTGGCCGAAACGGCTACCATATGATCCCTATTGTAACCGAATGGTGCCACTACATCCCAGAATCATTGATCGTTGGGACTTGTGTACAATCGGTATCATCGTACATAAGTACATAAGTATTTATGTACAATACATTACCCGATCAATGTAAAATCGGGTAAGACCAACAAAGCGTGATAACAAATAAATAAAAATCAACACGAGTAAGATCTTGCCTTTTCAAACAGTTCGTGGTAACGAACTGTAGTAAGGAGCGACCCGTCTCAATAGTAAACGAAACTCTAAGAAACGGAATTTCGATACTAAGAGATATATCAAAAGAATCGGATTTTTATGCTGATTTTAAATATATAAGTTTCATCAAATTTAGTCTTTGTCATCAAAAGTTGAGAGCCTGAGAAAATTTGCCTTATTTGGAAAATAGGGGGTAACACCCCCTAAAAGTCATAGGATCTTAACGAAATCCATTATCACACCATCGCATTCAGCGTATCAAAGAACCCTATAGAAAAAATTTCAAGGTCCAATCTACAAAAATGTGGAATTTCGTATTTTTTGCCAGAAGACAAATCACGGGTAGTGATTGTGATTGGTAGTGGACTGTTCTATGCGAAATAAAGTTTGGTGCTTGGCTGTTAAACGGAACGCCCTCAATAAGTGAAGTTAGGTCCTAATGAAATTCAATAAAAAAGACAAGTTTTCTTTTAAGTGCAAGTAAGGAGCGACAATAAAACTTATAACGAACAGAAATTATTCCATATGTGAAAGGGTTGTCCCTCCTCAACGCTTGGCTGTTTACTCTAAGTTTGATTCTTTCTCGCAACTCTAATTTTTAAAACAATAAAAAACTTTAGCGTAAGGAGCGGGGTGTCAAGGAGGAAAAGCCCCTTTCATATGCGGAGTAAATTTAGTCTTTGTCATCAAAACTTGAGAGCCTGAGAAAATTTGCCTTATTTTGGAAAATAGGGGGTAACACCCCCTAAAAAACATAGGATCTTAACGAAAATCACACCATCGCATTCAACGTATCAAAGAACCCTATAGAAAAAATTTCAAGGTCCAATCTACAAAAATGTGGAATTTCGTATTTTTTGCCAGAAGACAAATCACGGGTAGTGATTGTGATTGGTAGTGGACTGTTCTATGCGAAATAAAGTTTGGTGCTTGGCTGTTAAACGGAACGCCCTCAATAAGTGATGTTAGGTCCTAATGAAATTCAATAAAAAAGACAAGTTTTCTTTTAAGTGCAAGTAAGGAGCGACAATAAAACTTATAACGAACAGAAATTATTCCATATGTGAAAGGGTTGTTCCTCCTCAACGCTTGGCTGTTTACTCTAAGTTTGATTCTTTCTCGCAATTCTAATTTTTAAAACAATAAAAAACTTTAGCGTAAGGAGCGGGGTGTCGAGGAGGAAAAGCCCCTTTCATATGCGGAGTAAATTTAGTCTTTGTCATCAAAAGTTGAGAGCCTGAGAAAATTTGCCTTATTTTGGAAAATAGGGGGTAACACCCCCTAAAAGTCATAGGATCTTAACGAAAATCACACCATTGCATTCAGCGTATCAAAGAACCCTATAGAAAAAATTTCAAGGTCCAATCTACAAAAATGTGGAATTTCGTATTTTTTGCCAGAAGACAAATCACGGGTAGTGATTGTGATTGGTACTGGACAGTTCGATGCGAAATAAAAGTTTGGTGCTTGGCTGTTAAACGGAACGCCCTCAACAAGTGAAGTTAGGTCCTAATGAAATTCAATAAAAAAGACAAGTTTTTCTTTTAACTGCAAGTAAGGAGCGACAATAAAACTTATAACGAACAGAAATTATTCCGTATGTGAAAGGGTTGTCCCTCCTCAACGCCTGGCTGTTTACTCTAAGTTTGATTCTTTCTCGCAACTCTACTTTTTAAAACAATAAAAAACTTTAGCGTAAGGAGCGGGGTGTCGAGGAGGAAAAGCCCCTTTCATATGCGGAGTAAATTTAGTCTTTGTCATCAAAAGTTGAGAGCCTGAGAAAATTTGCCTTATTTTGGAAAATACGGAGTAACACCCCCTAAAAGTCATAGGATCTTAACAAAAATCACACCATCGCATTCAGCGTATCAAAGAACCCTATAGAAAAAATTTCAAGGTCCAATCTACAAAAATGTGGAATTTCGTATTTTTTGCCAGAAGACAAATCACAGGTAGTGATTGTGATTGGTAGTGGACTGTTCTATGCGAAATAAAGTTTGGTGCTTGGCTGTTAAACGGAACGCCCTCAATAAGTGAAGTTAGGTCCTAATGAAATTCAATAAAAAAGACAAGTTTTCTTTTAAGTGCAAGTAAGGAGCGACAATAAAACTTATAACGAACAGAAATTATTCCATATGTGAAACGGTTGTCCCTCCTCAACGCTTGGCTGTTTACTATAAGTTTGATTCTTTCTCGCAACTCTAATTTTTAAAACAATAAAAACTTTAGCGTAAGGAGCGGGGTGTCAAGGAGGAAAAGCCCCTTTCATATGCGGAGTAAATTTAGTCTTTGTCATCAAAAGTTGAGAGCCTGAGAACATTTGCCTTATTTTGGAAAATAGGGGGTAACACCCCCTAAAAGTCATAGGATCTTAACGAAAATCACACCATCGCATTCAGCGTATCAAAGAACCCTATAGAAAAAATTTCAAGGTCCAATCTACAAAAATGTGGAATTTCGTATTTTTTGCCAGAAGACAAATCACGGGTAGTGATTGTGATTGGTACTGGACTGTTCGATGCGAAATAAAAGTTTGGTGCTTGGCTGTTAAACGGAACGCCCTCAACAAGTGAAGTTAGGTCCTAATGAAATTCAATAAAAAAGACAAGTTTTCTTTTAACTGCAAGTAAGGAGCGACAATAAAACTTATAACGAACAGAAATTATTCCGTATGTGAAAGGGTTGTCCCTCCTCAACGCCTGGGCTGTTTACTCTAAGTTTGATTCTTTCTCGCAACTCTACTTTTTAAAACAATAAAAAACTTTAGCGTAAGGAGCGGGGTGTCGAGGAGGAAAAGCCCCTTTCATATGCGGAGTAATTTCTGTTCGTTTTCAGTTTTAATGTCGCTCCTTACTTTCATTTCAAAAAACTTGTTTTTTTTATTTAATATTAAGTAGACACCATCTTGGCCAGTACGAGTACGACTAACAAACAACATATCCTCAGACTATAACAAACAATGTATCGCAAGTTCTAGTAATTTTACATTATAGGAGCTCACTTTTTCACTTTTTATCTCATTGTGAGATAGACGAAAGATCCGCCCTTCCGTTTTGGATGCAACATTTTTTTTTTTAACGTAATTTAATTTTCGGTTGTAATTTACAACCTGTAAGATAGTTCTTAATTTACTTTTTTTAACTTAGACTTTCTAGAAATTTTTATTTACCGTATCTTCATCATGATTTATTTTTCAGAAATAGTGTTCCTTAACCGTTCTATTTTACTTTTTGTTTAACCTAGACCCTCCATATATATGCTTGTCTATTCAAAATGACATTGACCATCCTGAGAAGTAACACCACAGAGTTATAATCAGCTTAAAAAATTTGCTTCTTCATCTGAAAATGTCATATGCTTGATTGGTTCTCAATGCCAGAGTGCTGAATCAATGTTGAGATGTTAAAAATGTTTGTTTTCAAGTAAAGAAAAATTGCACTATGCCTATGTGTATAAATGGCGTATATATGCTAAACAAGGTGTATAAAAATATACCAAAGGTGTATTTTTAAGACAGAAAGAGATGCCTGTTAGTATGCCTACATATAGCTTTTAAAAACCGCTACATTTACCGGTTCCACTGTAAACTTTTTGTATAAGTCAATACTTATATTCAATATTGTATAAGTCAATACCCTAATACTTTATGTGTAACTGTTTATGGATTTTTTTTCCCGCACAAGTGTCAGTTTAACACTAAATTAACATCTTGACGCTATGGATAAGCAGCTGGAAGTCTCAAAAGGAAATAAAAATACTATAGGCGAAAGACCTTGATTCTGCTATAAATGTAGAAGGAAGGACTAGGACCTGGACTTACTGTTGGCTTCTTACCATTTTATTAAATATCCTTAATAATAATAAAAAAAAATATCCTCTCCAAAACAAGATTTTACCAGATTATAATGTTACAGTGTTTCTGAATTGCCAATTATGCCCTGCCAATACTGAATTTCTTAACCCTCTAAAATAAAACATACCTGGGTTTCTAAGCCTGTAGGTAAATCAAGACCGCAAATACCATCATTCCATACATAGAGCATTCTTTTCCAACTTATTCTAGTAAGGATTTAATCTGGGATGGCCTCGGCGTTTTCAATCCGCATTTTAGTATCTCATCATGTGTAGCTCTAACTAGTATGTCGTCTTTTAGCTTTATTAAATTTAA
>NC_088876.1:9805028-9841274 GCF_032884065.1 Artemia franciscana
GTCTGACGTTGTGTGGTCCTGAGTCTTTTGGCTCTAGGTTTTTTTCTCTGTGTATTTTTTGTCTCTCTCTCCCCGTACTTTTGTGTCTGAGGGTGTGTGTCTGTGTCTGAGTATGTGTTTTCCTTCTGTGTGTTTTTGTCCTTTCTCCCTGCCTTCATTACTGACTTTGTGTGTGTCTGTTTGTCTGATTTTCGGTGGCTGTGTGGTATGTTTTTTTTTCTCTCTCTCTCTCTCTCTCTACCTATACGTCTGTGTTGTTGTATGTGTGTGCCTGTGTGTCTGACTCTACGTGGATCGAAAAACTTTACAAATTACGTGTCTGACATTTGTGTTTTTGTGTGTGTTTGCGTGTCTATTTGATATCCCCTCTGTGTGTTTCTGTCTCTCTCTGACACCGTGTGTCTGATTGTGTTTGTTCCTTTGTTTAAGATTTTGTGTGGCTGTAAGTTTGTGTGTGTGTGTCTGTGTTTTTTTGTGTTTTTGCGAGCTTGTTTGATTTCCCCTATTTCAGGTTCTCTCTCCGATTCCATGTTTTCTTATTGTGTGTGTTTCTTTTATATCTGATTTTTGAGTTTGTGTGTGTGTCAGTTTGTGTATGTGTTTTCCCTCTGTGTGTTTTGTCTTTCACTCCATGTCTCTATCTCTGATAGTGTGTTTGCGTGCCTGCATGTCTGATTATGTGCGGCTTGAGTGTGGTTATTTTTTGCTCTGTATGTCTTTTTCTTTCTCTCCTTGCCTTTATGCCTGACCAACCATGTGTGTGCCTGGGTTTCCGACTATTTTTGGTTGTGTGGGTGTGTGCGTGTATTTTTACGGCTTTGGGTTTTTGTCTTTCTCTCCATGACTGTGTGTTTGACAGTGTTTGTACCTGTTATTCTAACTTCGTGTTTTGAGTTTTCTCTGTGTGTGTTTTGTGTCTTTCTCTCGCCGTGCCAGTCTGTCTGACTGTTTGTATGTGTCTGTACTGGTATTTCTGACTTCGTGTACTTGTGTGAGTTTATCCTATTGTGTGTGTTTCTTTCTCTCTCTCTCTCTCTCTCTCTCTCTCTCTCTCTCTCTCTCTCTCTCTCTCTCTCTCTCTCTCTCTCTCTCTCTCTCTCTCTCTTTCTGTGCGTAGTCTATGTGTCTGTGTGCTTGTTTTCCCTTTGTGTTTTGTTTCTCCCCTCGAACCTGTGTTTCTGACTGTATTTTTTCCTATGTTTTTATCTTCTCGTGGCTGTGTTTGTTTCAGTTTTTTTGTTTGTTTTTTTCCCTCTGTGTAATTCCGTGCCTGTATGTTTGACTCTGTGTTTGTTTGATGTGTATGTGCTTGTGTGTCCTACTTTTTGTGGTTTTCTGTGTTTGTGTTTGTCCGTTTGTGTGGGATTGTGTATTTGCACGTGTTTTCCTTTCTGTGTATTTTGTGTTCCCCCATCGTGCATGTGTGTCTGAAGGTGTTTCTGACTTTGTGTTTTTGTGTGTGTGTTTATTTTTTACCCACTGCGTGTTTTCATCTCTTTTCTCTCCATGCCTGTTTGTCTGACTTTGTGTGTTTGTCTGACCAATTATGGTGTGCATCATTGACTTGAAATGAAATGTTGTATTACACAAAGGTTGTCCTGCAAAAAAATGATCCATTGGAATTAATGTATGATTTTAATAGGAAAAAACCTGTAAAATGTCATATTACTGATGAGGGGGTGGCAAAAGGCAACCTCTCATCATTGAACACCATACTGACCATCACACTATGATGTTAAATCATAGTTTGACGAATAGGTGGGAATAGAGATGGTGTATCACGAAGACTGGTATGCAAAAATTTGCACCATTAGGTTTAGTGTATGATTTTAGACGAGAAAATATCTGAAAAATACCTTAAGAAAGTAGAGTAGGTGAAATGTCAAAGGGTTTCCAAGGGTCGGTAATAGTGTGGTAGAGAACCGTCAAGATAGGAGGTGTTAAATTAATTTTTCGACTGAGGATAAGTGAAATATAACACTCAAAGAAAGGAGGTATTTTCATTAAAGCCCTAAAAAATATCTTAGTTGGTTTGAATTTTGCTCTAAAGTGATAATATGAAATTTGAAAAAAAAAAAATGATATCCAAATTTGGTTCAAATTAACTTTTAATAACAAGCCTCTACTCTAGAATGAGTTAGTAGGATCCCTGCCTTTCTTTAATTCCTCGTTCTTTTAGCTTATATTTTATCCTTTATGATTTTTTCATGTTTTTCTTATTATCTGAGTTTAAACTGCCTTTTTGTTATTTACGAGCCAGCCAAATATTATCATTGTGGCATCAATTTTAATGAGTCATAAGAGGAAATACTAATAGGGAATGATTCCTTGTGTGTAAATAATCGATTCTAGTGTAAACGAATATTTTTGCTTGAAAATGCCCGAAAAATGCCGAATGTGTGAAATAGACTCTATTCACTAAGAGCAACCCCCAATATTATCTGATAACATTCTCCAAAGCTCTACTCAACCAACAGGTGAACTTCGGATATAAGCAAATTTCATTAATCGATTTTCGACCCAGCAAGTCAGTTATTGCAATCATATGGGAACATACAATTCATTTATCATTATAGTAAACGCGAACGGGGATTCTCTTATCGTGGAATACATTATGGTATAAAATCTATTTCCTGAATCAAAATATTAGAATGGAATTCATGGTTGAGATGTTTAGGGCTCTATTCTATTGATGGGGATTCCTTTCAAATCCTAATGTGGTCAAAATCTTTAGTTCATAAAAGTTTCCTGAGATAAAAACCTTGAAAAACAAAGCCTTGAAAGAATATGAAAATCCTGAAGAAAAAACGCCTTGAAAAAAATGAAATCCCGAAAAACAATATATCATAAAAGTATTATGTAACATCCTGTGTGTACATAATCATTACGTAATGCCCGCGTTTTTACCCCCTCCCCTCTT
The DNA here is from genome assembly GCF_032884065.1 of Artemia franciscana. Lineage (NCBI taxonomy): Eukaryota > Metazoa > Arthropoda > Branchiopoda > Anostraca > Artemiidae > Artemia > Artemia franciscana. The sequence goes on from NC_088876.1 coordinate 9,807,949, forward strand.
ACAATTATGTCTGGGGATTTCCTGCTGACTAGTGGACTCTAACAAGTCCTTCTACTTTACAGTCAAAAGTAAACAAAACACATTTCGTAGTAAAAGCATGTTGGGTGAATTTGCTCCCTAGCCCTACCTCCGGGTGCTTAGGTTAGGGGTTATCAATGAAATTGGAAGTTCGGGCCCTCCGCTGGAGTTGTAGTTTAGGGTCCAAAATGAAATTGGACTCTAGTTTGGTGGTGAGTTTTGGGTCCAATGAAATTGAATGCTACAGTCTTGATGAACTTTATGGCTACAGTCTACCATCAAAAAAGCATCTATTGAAATTGGATGCTGGGGTCCTGGTGTTCAGATTAAGTTAGGGGCCCCGATAAAATTGGATGCTACGGGGCCTGGTAAAATGGCTTGCTTAGGGTTGGTATTTTGAATGTTCCCCCATTAGTGGACCCTGAAGGTTTTTCCAACCTTGCATTCGTAGATTTTTAACAATGAAAGATTTTTTTAGGTAAGAACTAAAGAAATCATGAATAAAAGGTCTCGAAGACAAATATTTTTAGAATACATGTTTGGAAATTTTTAAACGTCTTGAAAAAATTTCTTGAAGAAAAATTGTCATAAGAAATGGCTTGGGATGTCTTAAAATATATTGTAAAGTCTGGAAGAAAAATCTCTTAAAAATGTCTCGAAATTACTTGAAACGTCTTGAATAAATGTCTTGAAAAAAAATCTATTAATAAAATGTCTTGAAATGTTTTGAAACTTCTTGAAAAAATGTTTTGAATTAAAATATCTTAATAAAACCCAAAGTAAACAAAAACTCTTTTACATAAAAACCAAAGTAAACAAACCCTAATACGTAACAATTTTTTTTCCTGGCCCTCTAATAAGTCCTATTGCGTAACAACCAAAAATAAACAAGCCTTATTCGTTGACAGATTTTTTTTGTCCCTCTAGCAAGTTCTATTACGTAACAACCGAAAGTAAATAAGTTCTATCACGTAACAGATTTTCAGTGGCTCACTAATAAGTCATATTACGTAACAATCAAACCTTAATACATTACACCTAAGCTCTATTAGGTTACAATAACAATAATTTTGGAGTAAGGAAGCCCTTGAATGTTTTTTAAAGATTCTTTGTTAGGCAGAACCGACGTAATTCGAGAGCAAAGAAGCCCTTGAAGGTTTTCCTACACGCCCTTAGGTTTCTTAAGCATAACAACTGCATGCAAAACTTCCTATGACGTAAAAAGCACCTGCATCTCTTAAAAAAATAATAGCACTTGCATTTTCCGGGAATTACCGTTCAACCTAAATCATTAAAGACAGAGAGGAGGAGTGGGAGTGGGTGCATTTAAAGTGCCTATGGTTTCACTACTACTTACCCCTTCCTCAATCCTGTTAGTTTACGCCAAAGTCGCAAATTTTGTTTCGAGTCTATAAAAACCAATTCTGTATGACAAAAAACATGCAATTCTAATAAGAAGCTTATTTGAACAACTAAAGTATTATCATACCGAAGGAGGTTTGTATGAACGGTACGTGAGGGGTTTGTCTTTTGTCCTTTGTTTTGTCGAAAGTATATGAAATAGAAGTAAAAATTAGAGACAAAATAACTTTTATTCATTTTAAATCTTAATTTGTCTCCTTTCACTCAATGTTGCGTATTTTCAGTTGAATTTTTTTTTATACTTAACACTTTACAAGAAATGTTTTAGTTATATAGAATGACAACGCCAATATTAAAAATTTCCACTTTATTTAAAAGGGTTAATTTCTTTTTCACTCTTTTAGACCCCCCCCCATTCTCTCTTTCTATTTTTCTGCCTCTCTGCTATTTGTATCTTTTTCATTACTACTTCTTACTAACCTTGTCCCTGGGAATTACAATTATTTTTTGTCCTTTGTTGCAAAATAAGTATTTGGTCGTATATGGATTTGAAAGTGACATTTTAAGTTAGTCACAAGTTGTTCTATAGTTTAGAAACCTGTTCTCATACATGATTTATTTTTGGAAAAGAAAGTGAAAACTATCAAGAGGATTTAGCTGTTTTTCTAATTTTTAGAAACCTGTTTTTATAGAAACCAGTTTTATATTATATAATGTTTTAATTTATTGGTTCTAAAGCGTGGTTTTTAACTCTCTAAGTGCAAATAAAATTTTACACTTCCTTTGAAGACCAATTAAAAATAATTTGCACTTTTCTGAAAACAAAGTAGATCTGAAATGTTTTCAGTCTGATGACTTTACTAAATAAATAATATTGAGACTTTAAAAGATAGATATCAGTATATGTTTATTAAAATAAAAATATTAAATTTCTTATGTTAGTCTTCTAATTATATTTGTGTTTTTGCTTATGTTTTTTACAGTAAATTGAAAATTATGTTCTGGTCTCTGATACAAAATATCAGTAATGTGCTCCCATGCAAAAAATCTAAAAATTTGATTTTTTTTTGTGAAAAAATATCAAACTAGTCGTCGATCGAAAGAGAAATCATTTATTTGTCAATTAAATGTTCAATTTCTCTTATTGAGCGACCAAATATATTGTGGAAAACCCCTAGCCCCTTCAATCACCCATGTCAATTTTTCCCTATGGTCATCTGATCAAAACTTGGGAATTTTCCTTTTGTTCAACAAAGCCAAACGATCTAATAAATAGTTATTTTAGTATGAATTGATCCCCCCAATATCTGTGCGAGGAGGCATCGTCCACTTGGGATTGATGGGCATAGTGCAGTATTACTTATACCTCATAAACACAATTTTTGAGGGGGGGGGGATAATTTTTCTCAAACATCCTCCCGAGGGACTGTGGGGGATAAAAAAAATCCAATGAGACGTAGATATTAGATCTTTTGCCTTGGAAGAAAAAATTAGCTCTTTCAAAATTTTTATCAGATGACAATAGGGTAAGGGCAAGTGGGAGATGTGATGGTGGGGTATTTAGTTGTTGTGCAATATATTTACCACTTAAAAAGGGAACTAGAAATTTTTATTTACAATAAAATAAAATTTATTTCAATCTTTTATGACGACTGGCCTGATACAATAACTCCTGGTAAATTCAAAAGGCATACGAATGCAAATACAAATAAATAAACAAGCTTTTGTTATCTTTCTTTTGAAAAAAATGTAAAATTCTACATTTTTTACATAGGAGCTTGATACCTATAGAGTAATTTTCTGATATTCCGAATCAGATGGTTTGTTAGGATCAATTGATTTCTTATGTGTGTTTCCCTCTTTTGGCAAAATTGGCTAAATATTTAATGAGTAACATTTCCTGTGTAACTTTTGATGGTAAATTTTGATGGTTAATGCGTAAAATCAAACTTGATCAATTTTATTTTCCTTGAAGAGGAACAGACGTTCAAATTTGTGGTATATCAATTGTTATCAAGACAGAAAATTCTTGTTAATATGTTTCTCTGACTTTCACTTACTATTGAGCAGTACTGCTCCTTATATACTGATCGCAACCACTAAGTGTTTGACAAACACAAATAAATAAAGCATTATTTTACTTTTTAGCGGAGGCGTGTTATTAGAGGTAAATTTTAACCACATAAGGATATTCTTTAATAATTTTTATAAAAATCCCTCAGTTCCTTCAGCCAATACTATACATTCCCTGTTGACAAGTGTACATTTGAATATTTTTTTCTATTCAAATTTTATATAATCTCGTTAGAGGTAAATTTGAGCCAGACTAAGATATTTCTTAGGTCTTTAAACGAAAATACCAACTTTTGTGAATGAGAGTTAGATTTCATATATCCTCAGTCAAACAATTTATTATTTACCTCCCAGCTTAAATTTAAGCTTGAAAGTGTTAGTCTAAGCAAATCACGCCACTCTACCACACCATTACTGTCCCTTGGGAACCCTTTGACTTCCCGTCCCCTCTACTTTCTTGAAACGTTTTTCAGATATTTTCTTGTCAAAAGCCATACATTGAGCACCTGGTACCTTTTCTCACCCCCCTCATCATTACTGAAATGTTTTCCAGGTTATTTCCTGTTAAAAATCACACGTTAAATCCAATGAATCATGTTTTTGCAATCCACCCTCAATGTGATACAACATGTCAATTCACCTCACTTTGCTACACCATAACTGGCCTTCTGACACACTCTGGTCAGACAAACAAACACAGTCAGACACAAAGGCTTGGAGAAAGAGCGATTGAGAGAGAGATGAAAAACACGAAGTGGGAAAAACACAACACAAAACACAAAGTCAGACACACCTTTAGACACACAGGCATAGTTGGAGACACAGAACACACTGAGGAAAAAAAAGCAAACTCAAAATTCCACTCACAGACAAACATACATACACAAATACTCACACAAAACCACAAAAAATCAGACACATAAGCACACACACAGTCCAACACACAGGCACAGAGGATAGACAAAAACACACAGAGAGAAAAACAAACACACACACACACAAATACAGCCACAAAAACTCAAACAAATAGGCCAACACACACTCAGACACACAGGAATGGAGTGAAAGACAAAAAGACATAAAAGGAGAAAACCAATACACACATACACCCAACCACACTTGCAAATGACAACAAAAAGAAGACACAAAGGCGAAACACAGTCAGACGCAGAGGCACGGAAGAGAGAAAAAAGACACAGAGGGAAAAACAAACACACACAGAAATACAGCTACACAAACTCAAACGCACAGACCAAGACACACGCAGACACACAGGCATAGAGAGAAAGACAAAAAGATATAAACAGAGAAAAACGCACATATTCACACTCACAAACACAAACAAAAACGCACACACAACCCACACAAAGTCAGACGCATGAAACAAACATACGCAGTCCAAACACACAGGCAAGAAAAGAAAAGACAAAATTACACACACAAAAAACAACACAAACAAATACGCAGAGCCGAGCAAATTGCAAACACACAGAAAGAGAGAGGTCAGACACACAAGCACGAGGGGAGAATCAAAACAAAAAGAGGGGAAAACACACAAACATACGCATATAAACACACAACCATTCAATTTCGGACACTCGCACTTAGACTAGGCACAGAAAAAGATATAGAGAGACAAACGCAAAGACAGAAAAAACACACACAACAACACGAAGTCAGAAATACCAACACACATACATACAAATACAGTCAGACACACTGGCACAGAGAGAGAGACACACTTCACACAGAGGGAATACACGAGCAAACATACAAAGTTAGAGACACGGGTAGAAACAAAGTCAAACACACAGTCATGGAGAGAGAAAAAAAAATCACAGACGGAAAAACACAATCAAACATGCACTCACAACCAAACAAAGTAAAAACATAGGAGCACACAAGGTCAGAAACAAAAGGAAGGAGAAAGAAAATGCTTACAGAGGAAAAAACCAGCACACTCAGCCTAAAGACATACAGTGACATGCAGGCAAGCACACACATAGTCAGACATAGAGACATGGAGAGAGAGACAAAACACACAGATGGAAAAACATAAACTTACAACTATACAAAATCAGAAACAGAGGCATAGACACACAGTCAGACATACAGGCATAGGGAAAAAGAAAAAGTCACACAGAGGGAAAAACACACACATAAACAACAAACTCAATCACACAAAGTAAGACACACAGGCAAACACACAACCAGACACACGGTCTTGGAGAGAGAGACAGAAACACATAAAGGGGAAATCAAAAAGATACTCAAACACACAAAAAAGCAAACACACACATTACAAAGTCATAAACACAGGCACACACACACAAAGACACTTCAGACACACCGACAAGGAGAAAGAGACAAAAATAAAAAAGAAGAATAGGACATGCACACATAAGATCACGACCACTTGAAATCAGTCACATATTGAAAAACACAAACGGACATATTATCAAGGATAGAGAGTAAAAAAGACACAGACGAAAACGAAAACATATTCACATACACAGGAACACAACCATACAACACACAATGGAAAAAAAGATACATACTCTGACACACACAAACATACACACACACAAACACACAACAACAACACACAGTCAGACAAACAAGCAGGGAGAGAGAGAGAGAGAAAACACAAGCAGGAAAAAACAAACATACATTCTGAACCACAGAAAGTCAGACAAACAGGCACACACAAAGTCAAAAACACAGGCAGGAGAGAGAGAAACAAAAAACACACAGAAGGAAAAACACACACACGAACACAGCCACACACATCCAAACACACAAGCACGGAGAGAGAGAGACAATACATAATGAGAAAAAAACACACAGACAACACACTCACGACCACACAAAGTCATACACACTGGAACACACACACACAAAGTCAGAAGCACAGACATGGACAGAGAGGTAGAAAACAAAGAGAAGAAATACAGACATAAACATAGAATTGTACTGGAAAACAAAGTCTCAGACTTAGGCACACAAAAATTGAGACATACTGGCAAGAAGAGAAGGGCGAGCGAACAGAAGGAAAAAAACACACATATACACATATGTACACACAACTACGCACAGTCACACGTGCACGGAGAGAGAAAAAGGCATACAATCTCACGCGCACGGGGAGAGAGAGACAAAATACACAAAGAGAAAAAACACAGACAACACAATCACGACAACACAAAGTCAGACACACAGGCACACACAAACAGTCAGAAATAAAACGTGGAGAGAATTTCGAAAAACTCACAATGGACAAAAACTCATGACTTTTTGTGGCCATGTGTGTATTTGTGTGTATGTGTGTTTGCCCGTTTTTCCTCTGTATTTTTTCTTTCTCTCTCCGAACTTTGTTTCTGATTGTGTGTTTGCCTGTGTGTCTGACTTTGTATGGTTTGGTTGTGTTATGTGCGTATTTTTCCCTCTTTGTGAATTTGTCTCTCTCTCACTGTGTCTATTTGTCTGACTGTTTTTGTGTTTGCATGTGTGTCTGACTTTGTGTTGATGTGTGTATGTGTGTTTTGTCTCTCTCTGTACCTGTCTGACTGTTTGTGTGCCTGTGTGTCTGACTTTATGTGGTTTGCGTGTGTGTACGTTTCCTCTATGTATTCTGTTTATCTCTCTCTATTTATCTATATTTGACTATGTGCGTGTAAGCATGCGTGTCCGATTCTCTCATCTGTCTGCGTTTATTTTTCCCCTGTGTTTCCCTCACTCTTCGTGCCTGTGTGTCTGATTGTGTGTTTGCCTGAGTTTGTGGAATTGTATGGTTGTAGGTGTGTTTGTCCCCCCCATGTTTATTACTGTCTCTATGTCTGTGTCTTTGACTGTGTTTGTACCTGTGTGTCTATCTTTGTGTGGTTGTTTGTGTGCCTATGTGTCTGAAGTTGTGTGTTTTTGTGTGTGTGTGGGCATTTTTCCCAGTGTGTAGTTGTGTCTCTCTCCCCATGCCTATTTGTCTGACTGTGTTTGTATCTGTGTCTCACTCTTCGTATGGTTGTGTTTGTGTGTGTTTGTCTGTGTGTTTTTCGTTATTACCTTGTACCTTTGTGTCTAACTGCATATGTGTAGCTTTGTTTCTGACTTTTATGTGGCTGTGTGCATATGTGTTTGTTTTTACCTCTGTGATTTTTGTCTCTCTATCCTTGCCTATTTGTCTAACTAGGTGTGTGTCCTTGTGTCTGACTTTATTTGGTTGTGTTTGCGTGTGTGTGTGTGGTGTGTGTTTTTTTTACTCTCTATATTTTTGTCTATTTTTTAATGGCAGTTGGTCTGACTTTGTGTGGCTGTCTTTGCGTAAATATGCATTCCCCTTTCTATGTTGTTTCTCTCTCCATGTATCTATGTCTGACTGTTTGTGTGTGTGTGTATGTGCCTCTGTGTTCAACTCTGTGTAGCTGTGTGTTCTGTTTTTACCCTGTGTGTTTTTGTCTTTCTCTTCGTGCCTCTGCGTCTGACTTTGTATGTCTGTGTTTGTGGCCTCTTTTCGTTGTGAGTATATGATTGTTTATCCCTCTGTGTGGTTTTGTCTCTTTCTCCATACCTTTTTGTCTACCTGTAAATGTGCCTGTGTGTCTGACGTCGTATGGTTGTGTTTGTGTGTTTTTCCTTCTGTGTTTATTTATTATTTATCCTTGTCTTTGTGTCTAACTCTGCGTTTGCCTTGTGTCTGACTTTATGTGGATCTGTATGTGTTTGTGTGTGTTTTCTTTACTCCTTGTGTGTTTATCTCTCTCCCCGTGCTTGTATGTTTGACTCTGTGCGTGCACGTGTAACTGACTTTGCGTTGTTGTAAATGCGTGAAAGTTTTTTGTTGTGTGTGCTTTTGTGTCCTTTCCTGCCTTTGCTTCTGACTTTTTGTTTGCTTGCCAGTATTGCTGTCTTTGTGTGGCTGTGCGTTTGTGTGTCTGTATGTGTGTGAGTAAGTTTTCCATCCGGGTGTTTTCGTCTCTCCCTTGTGCCTTTTTTGACTGTGTGTTTTTGTTTGTGAGTGTTTGCGTGCGTGTGTATTTGTGTGTATATATTTGTGTATGTGTTTGTCTGTTTGTGTGTGTTTGTATGTGTGTTTGTGCACGTGTGTTTGTGTGTGTGTGTGTGTATGAGTATGTTTGTGTGTTTTTGTTATAGTTTGTAAGTTTGTTTTTTGCTAGAGTTTGTTTGTGTTTTCCCTCTGTGCGTGTTTGTCTCTCTCTCCTTGCCTTTGTGTCTGACATTGTTGTTTTCTGACAAGAGGGTGCCAGAGGACTAGTCAAAGTGTTTCACAGTGACGTGAATTGACACAGTTTATCACATTGAGGGTGGCTTGCTTGGATTTAATGTGCGATTTTTTAACTCAAAAATAGCTGAAAAATGTCACAGGATTGATAAGGGGAGGCAAAAAGGTGCTAGATGGTCAGTCCTAATGTGACATGGTGGCGGAAATGGCAATGGTATATCACGGAGGGTTGGCTCGCAAAAATATGAGACATTTGGTTTAATGCAAGGTTGTAAACGAGAACATATTTGGAAATTGTCATTCAATGATAATTATGGGTTCAAAGGGTACTCAAAGGTCAGTGTTTGTGTGGTAGAGTGACGTGAATTGTTTGGATCTACATTTTCTAGAGCTAAATATTAAGCCGGAAGGATTGAAAGAAATTTTGTGACAAAGGAGGAGTGAAATCAAACACTTAATCAAAGAAATGAGGTATTTTCATTAAACGTCCCCAAAATATTCTGAATTTGACTTAAATTTACCCCTAAAAAATTACATGACTTTTGAAGAGAAAATATTATTCTGGTGTTCGCCAGTCAATGGAAAAGTATAGTCTTGGCTCAAAGAAAAAAGGGATTTTCATTAAAAGTCCCCAAAAGTATGTTAATTTTGTCTAAATTTACCGCTAGTAACAAGCCCCCCTCACCCTCTGCAAATGGTTTGTTGGATCCCGGTCGTTCTTTAACTCATGGTTTCTTTTGCTTATATTTTATCCTTTATAGGCATTTTCTTATGTTTTTTTTCAACGATTTTAGTTTGAATAGCTTTTCTGTGTTTACCGGCCAGATTGTTTGACTTGCTTCTGCTCATTTTTCCTTTACTGTAACTGTTTGCATTTAATTCAAAAATATATTGTGAAAAAAGTTTTTAATCATCATTTCTGTTCGTTTCTTAGTAACATAGTTTAGAAAGCAAAATAATGCCTATTTATTTGTGTTTGTCAAAAACTTATCGGTCACAATCAGTATAAAAGGACTAGTACGGCTCAATAATAACTGAAACTCAGAGAAACAAATTAACCAGAATTTATCAGTTTTGAAAACAATTTATACACCAAAAATTTGAACGGTTGTTCCTCTTCAAAGAAAATAAAATTTATCAAGTTTAATTTTACGCATCAACCATCGATAGTTACCATCAAAAGTTGAACAGCAAATGTTACTCGTTTAATATTTAGCCAGTTATGTCAAAAAGAGGGAAACACACATTAGAAATCAATTGATCCTAACAAAACCATCTGATTAAAAATATCAGAAAACTCTGCTCTATTGGAATTAAGCTCCTTTGCACAAAATATGGAAGTTTCAATTTTTGTGAAAAGAAAGATCACCAAGGCTTGTTTTTTTTATTTGTTTTTAAATTTGTATGCCTTTTGTATTTACCAGGAGTTAATGTATCAAACCAGGTGTCATAGCATATTGAAAAATATTTCATTTGATTGTAAATCAAAAGTTCTCTTGCCTTTTTTAATTGAAAAATATTTTGCACAACAGCTAGCCCCTACTGTCCAAAGTGGCCTTACCCCCAAAGTCCAAAGAAGTTCTTTTTTTTCAAAGTCAAAAGATCTTATATCTATATCTCTTAGGATTTTTAGACACCCCACAATCCCTCGGGAGGAGGTTTGAGATATTATTTTCAAGAACGGACAGTTGATTCCTAGGATTATTTGTAAAAGAATATGAAATAAAATTAAATTTACATGAAAGCAAAGAGTCTTTTCAAGAGGGAATTGTCAAGGGTAAATTTTCTGCAAGGACGAAATGTTCTAGGGAAAATTTCAAAAGAAGAAGAGGAACTTAAGCTAGGGTGAACTTTTCGTTGGAAAATTATTCATGTAGGAGGAATCTTTAGGAAGGAGAGGATATTTTCACTTTAATTGGATATCTCGACATGATTTGAGATTAAAACTTTTCCATCAACTTAATATCTTAGAATTGATGTTTACATATAATGAAAGGAGAAATCATCGATGTAACAGCACAAACACAAAAATTAGAAAAGAAAGGAGATAGAAGGAGAAAGGGAAAACTGTTTTCCTAAATTAGTGGTTAATATAAACCAGCACTTGAATGAGGCCTTAACCCTACTCATCCATACAACCACATAGGTCAAACAGCACAGCCATACACAATCAACCATAAAGAATAATCCATGGACAGGCAGTAATGTCGTCAATAAGTATAAGTCGTCATTTACCAAACAATAAAAACAATAAAGACAAATAATTCAGAGGCAACAACCCAACACAAGGGCTCATCAGGAGAATACACTTGCCTATAGGGTTTAGGCACTTTAAATTCTCTACCCAGTCAAGTGTTGTGCCTACCACAGAATATCCATAGCATCCCTGTGTCAGGTATCACCCCCAAAATACATGCCTATGAAAAAAACCCAGCAAATGTAGAACAACCAAGTAACACCAAAACAAACTTATCCTGTTAATATATTCCTCTTTTTAGCAACAATAGGTAAACTAAATGTGATAAATTTTACCAAATTACAAATATTATCACTTTGCAAAAAACCTAAATGAACTAAACAATTATAGAATTCATCTTTGTCATGAGGCTATTTTTTACAAAATCCACTCTATTAGATACACAATTCAAAATAAATGGCGCTGCATCATCTTTTCGCAAACCTCCGAAATTAGCCGAAAATTTTCTTAAGTATTTCCAGATAATTCTTTTGGTATTTATTTAAAAGTTCGTTATAATGAAAACTAAATTTCTTAAATTGCCAAGTTAATTTATTTGCAGAAAAATCTTTTTATATCAATTTTTGGCTTAAGATTTTATATCTATTTTTAAAATCAATATAATTACTACAAATCCTTGCATAACGAATTAGCTGTGAGAAAACGCCGAAAATGTGACATTTGAATGTATATTACTTTCAGGGAATGGGAAACTAATCACTTCAAAATCAAAATCATCCGTTTCATTATACATTTTAAAACTTAATTTTTTATTATCAGATATATTAATATTTAAATCTAAGAAATGATCTTCCTGACCAGCGCCATGACTAGGTTTAAGAGTAAGCTCTGATGGATATATATTTTCAGACGTATCAATGAATTTCTTACAATTGATAACCATAATATTATCTAAATATCTTTTATTATTTGAAAAAAACATATTTTAAATTATTTGGATTATTCTTATTCATCATATAATTATATTCGAGTTGACTTAAAAACAAGTCAGCTATAAATGGGCTGGTATTCCCCCCCCCAAGGGAATTCCCACGATTTGCTTTTACAAATTACCATTAAATATTTTATAATTATTATATAAAACAAATTCTAATAAATCAAAAATCATATCTAAGCTGTAACATCTCAAGTTAACTGTAGTCTTAAAGCAGTTTGTCCATATAGCTTTTTTATTATAAGTGTCTATTTTTAAGAAACTCTTACTAGATAAGAGGAAAGATTTCTTGATAACCGTTTTTAAATTATCTAACACTACATTAATTGATCAATTAGTATGCATTGTCGCAAAATTGAAAGACTCAATTCCTTTAGCTGAAACCATTGTTAAAGAATGTATCACCTGCAGTGAATTATTAACACTCCAATATGGATTAAAATTCGAAAATTTTTTAATACCATAACAATAGGTTTTAAGTTTATTTACAATTTCCTTTAAAATTAAAGAGAGGTCAGTAGCAGCAATGCGGGTTGGATATTTAGCTGCTCCAGCAATAAACCGTGGTTTAGGGGGATTCGTATGAAATTTTACAGTCCAATATAGGAGAGGGAACTTTTTATCATTGTCATTTATTTTAGTATTAAAATTTTAAAAAAGTATTTCTTCAGTCTGTTCAATTAAATTCTCATCCTCTAAATTTACCTTTTCGTAAACACTAGTTGTGTATAACTCCCTTTTTAAGACTTTACAATACAGCTTCTGACAAATTATGAAAAAATTATTATTAGCTTTATCCACTGGCACAATTACAAATTCATTATGTAGATTAGCAATTGCTTGTTTTATCTTAGCATTATAAAATCATGATTTAGTGTTACTATTTCTTAAGTTAGAATATATTTTATTTCGTATTCTACCAATAATTAAATTCTTGCAACTTTGAAAACGCTCTTTATTTTTATTCTCTTTCTTACACCACTTATCAATAAATAAATCAAAATCTTTTTCCAAACCATCAAGAATACTCGATGGTTTCAAATGATAAAAAAGACTGAAATTAGCCCCTTTATTCATTATAATTTGAATATCATCTTTTTTTATTATTGACATTTCCCCTGTTATAACATGTTTGTAGGTGGGATTTACAAGTGGGCCAAGTTGCTTACAGTTACAAACAGGTTTCCAATTTATATCACTATCTAATCTTTTAAGTATTAAATTATAATTAAATATAAATTACCCAATAGTTTTTGAAAATTTATAAGTTAAAACTGGACTATCATTATAATTCAAATTACTAGGAATTTCCGGTTTCACATCCCGCTGATTTAAATTAATATCTTCAATATGCTTACAAGTAAAATTAATAGGTAAATATAATATGTTATCTTTATTACCAATCTTATCAAACTTTTTTCTTTTTTGAAATAAATTTCGTTTTAGTTAGAATACAAATTGTATCACATATTACTTTCAAATTATATTCAAGAGCTGTATTATTCTTAACAATCCAGAAAAGTTTGATTAAATTCCTCTTAGACAAATTATTTAGACATTTTATTACAGAAATCATACCCATAGATTTAATTAGCTTGCATTGATCCATAGAAAGCATATGTAAATCTAATTTATTTTTTTCTATTATTTTTCCTATGTCCTCTCGATCATTTTTTACGTTTAGTAGGACAAGTAAAAGAAGGATGGTCCATAAAACCATCAATACATTTAACAACAACCTGAGACATGTCACCTTTTTTTGCTACACGATCAATTAGCCCAAAGGATAAGCTGTACCAAGAATATGGATCCAGAAATCCTCCTGTTTACGTAGTCTATTATTCTTCTCTTATTTAATTAAATTTTCTAACTCTAAATTTTCTAAAATTGGGACAGTTACATCTGATATGGAACATGTACCATTATTACAATGTTGAACTAGATAGTTATTAGTTTTTTCATTATTAACTGTTGTCATGTGTCCAGAAAATCTTTTATATATATTATTAGTTGTTTCCCCCACATATTGTAGGCAGCATTTATTACATTCTAATTGGTAAATTACATTGGTTGTTTTACAATTAACATTACCACGTAACTTGCATGCAAAATTGTTAATATGCAATGTACTCTTAACAGAATTCCGTGGGATAAAATGATCTTGGCAATGAAAACAACGACTCTTATACTTACTAACTTTCAAAAAATCGTTCCGAGTTCCGAGGCTAATATTTGTATTTTGTTGCATTAAAAGTTATTGAAAATAAATCCAAATCAAACCAACATCCAAATCAAAATCCAACAATCAAAGTCCAAAAGACATGCCAAGGTCAATAGGTCAATAAATACATAAATATGAAAAAAAAAATTGTTCCACGAAAACATGAAATAACATGAAATTTGCATATGTGCCATCTCACCAATAATTAACAATATCAGGTTAAAAACTAGGCCCAGGGTAAAGGTCTGTCGGGGAAAAAAACTAAAAACCTTTTTCTCCACCAGCACTGGATCCAACCTGGAATAATATAATGATAAGAGAAATCATCAATGTAACAGCACAAACACAAAAAAAGAAAAAAAAGAAAGAAAAAAAGAAAAAAAAAATGAAGATAGAAGGAGAAAGGGAAAACTGTTTTCCTAAATTAGTGGTTAATATAGACCAGCACTTGAATGAGGCCTTAACCCTACTCATCCATACACCCACATAGGTCAAACAGCATAGCTATACACAATCAACCATAAAGAATAATCCATGGACAGGCAGTCATGTCGTCAATAAGTATAAGTCTTCATTTACCAAACAATAAAAACAATAAAGACAAATAATTCAGAGGCAACAACCCAACACAAGGGCTCATCAGGAGAATACACTTGCCTATAGGGTTTAGGCACTTTAAATTCTTTACCCAGTTAAGTGTTGTGCCTACCCCACAATATCCATGGCATTCCCGTGTCATGTATCACCCAACCCCAAAATACATGCCTATGAAAAAATCCCAGCAAATGTAGAGCATCCAAGTAACACCAAAACAAACTTATCCTGTTAATATATTCCTCTTTTTAACAACAATAGGTAAACTAAATGTGATAAATTTTTCCAAATTACAAATATTATCACTTTGCAAAAAACCTAAATGAACTAAACAATTATAGAATTCATTTTACCATGAGGCTATTTTTAAAGAAATCCGCTCTATTAGAAACACTATTCAAAATAAATGCCGCTGCATCATCTTTTTGCGAACCTCCGAAATTAGCCGAAAATTTTCTTAAGTATTTCCAGATAATTCTTTTGGTATTTATTTAAAAGTTTGTTATAATGAAAACTAAATTTCTTAAATTGCCAAGTTAATTTATTTGCAGAAAAATCTCTTAATATCAATAATATGAAAAAAACTTCGTTTTCTTTAAGAGTTAAATCAAGAGGATTTAGCTGTTTTTCTAATTTTTAGAAACCTGTTTTTATAGAAACCAGTTTTATATTATATAATGTTTTAATTTATTGGTTCTAAAGCGTGGTTTTTAACTCTCTAAGTGCAAATAAAATTTTACACTTCCTTTGAAGACCAATTAAAAATAATTTGCACTTTTCTGAAAACAAAGTAGATCTGAAATGTTTTCAGTCTGATGACTTTACTAAATAAATAATATTGAGACTTTAAAAGATAGATATCAGTATATGTTTATTAAAATAAAAATATTAAATTTCTTATGTTAGTCTTCTAATTATATTTGTGTTTTTGCTTATGTTTTTTACAGTAAATTGAAAATTATGTTCTGGTCTCTGATACAAAATATCAGTAATGTGCTCCCATGCAAAAAATCTAAAATTTTGATTTTTTTGTGAAAAAATATCAAACTAGTCGTCGATTGAAAGAGAAATCATTTATTTGTCAATTAAATGTTCAATTTCTCTTATTGAGCGACCAAATATATTGTGGAAAACCCTAGCCCCTTCAATCACCCATGTCAATTTTTCCCTATGGTCATCTGATCAAAACTTGGGAATTATCCTTTTGTTCAACAAAGCCAAACGATCTAATAAATAGTTATTTTAGTATGAATTGATCCCCCCAATATCTGTGGGAGGAGGCATCGTCCACTTGGGATTGATGGGCATAGTGCAGTCTTACTTATACCTCATAAACACAATTTTTGAGGGGGGGGGATAATTTTTCTCAAACATCCTCCCGAGGGACTGTGGGGGATAAAAAAAATCCAATGAGACGTAGATATTAGATCTTTTGCCTTGGAAGAAAAATTAGCTCTTTCAAAATTTTTATCAGATGACAATAGGGTAAGGGCAAGTGGGAGATGTGATGGTGGGGGTATTTAGTTGTTGTGCAATATATTTACCACTTAAAAAGGGAACTAGAAATTTTTATTTACAATAAAATAAAATTTATTTCAATCTTTTATGACGACTGGCCTGATACAATAACTCCTGGTAAATTCAAAAGGCATACGAATGCAAATACAAATAAATAAACAAGCTTTTGTTATCTTTCTTTTGAAAAAAATGTAAAATTCTACATTTTTTACATAGGAGCTTGATACCTATAGAGTAATTTTCTGATATTCCGAATCAGATGGTTTTGTTAGGATCAATTGATTTCTTATGTGTGTTTCCCTCTTTTGGCAAAATTGGCTAAATATTTAATGAGTAACATTTCCTGTGTAACTTTTGATGGTAAATTTTGATGGTTAATGCGTAAAATCAAACTTGATCAATTTTATTTTCCTTGAAGAGGAACAGACGTTCAAATTTGTGGTATATCAATTGTTATCAAGACAGAAAATTCTTGTTAATATGTTTCTCTGACTTTCACTTACTATTGAGCAGTACTGCTCCTTATATACTGATCGCAACCACTAAGTGTTTGACAAACACAAATAAATAAAGCATTATTTTACTTTTTAGCGGAGGCGTGTTATTAGAGGTAAATTTTAACCACATAAGGATATTCTTTAATAATTTTTATAAAAATCCCTCAGTTCCTTCAGCCAATACTATACATTCCCTGTTGACAAGTGTACATTTGAATATTTTTTTCTATTCAAATTTTATATAATCTCGTTAGAGGTAAATTTGAGCCAGACTAAGATATTTCTTAGGTCTTTAAACGAAAATACCAACTTTTGTGAATGAGAGTTAGATTTCATATATCCTCAGTCAAACAATTTATTATTTACCTCCCAGCTTAAATTTAAGCCTTGAAAGTGTTAGTCTAAGCAAATCACGCCACTCTACCACACCATTACTGTCCCTTGGGAACCCTTTGACTTCCCGTCCCCTCTACTTTCTTGAAACGTTTTTCAGATATTTTCTTGTCAAAAGCCATACATTGAGCACCTGGTACCTTTTCTCACCCCCTCATCATTACTGAAATGTTTTCCAGGTTATTTCCTGTTAAAAATCACACGTTAAATCCAATGAATCATGTTTTTGCAATCCACCCTCAATGTGATACAACATGTCAATTCACCTCACTTTGCTACACCATAACTGGCCTTCTGACACCCTCTGGTCAGACAAACAAACACAGTCAGACACAAAGGCTTGGAGAAAGAGCGATTGAGAGAGAGATGAAAAACACGAAGTGGGAAAAACACAAACACAACACAAAACACAAAGTCAGACACACCTTTAGACACACAGGCATAGTTGGAGACACAGAACACACTGAGGAAAAAAAAGCAAACTCAAAATTCCACTCACAGACAAACATACATACACAAATACTCACACAAAACCACAAAAAATCAGACACATAAGCACACACACAGTCCAACACACAGGCACAGAGGATAGACAAAAACACACAGAGAGAAAAACAAACACACACACACACAAATACAGCCACAAAAACTCAAACAAATAGGCCAACACACACTCAGACACAAAGGAATGGAGTGAAAGACAAAAAGACATAAAAGGAGAAAACCAAATACACACATACACCCAACCACACTTGCAAATGACAACAAAAAGAAGACACAAAGGCGAAACACAGTCAGACGCAGAGGCACGGAAGAGAGAAAAAAGACACAGAGGGAAAAACAAACACACACAGAAATACAGCTACACAAACTCAAACGCACAGACCAAGACACACGCAGACACACAGGCATAGAGAGAAAGACAAAAAGATATAAACAGAGAAAAACGCACATATTCACACTCACAAACACAAACAAAAACGCACACACAACCACACAAAGTCAGACGCATGAAACAAACATACGCAGTCAAACACACAGGCAAGAAAAGAAAAGACAAAATTACACACACAAAAAACAACACAAACAAATACGCAGAGCCGAGCAAATTGCAAACACACAGAAAGAGAGAGTCAGACACACAAGCACGAGGGGAGAATCAAAACAAAAAGAGGGAAAACACACAAACATACGCATATAAACACACAACCATTCAATTCCGGACACTCGCACTTAGACTAGGCACAGAAAAAGATATAGAGAGACAAACGCAAAGACAGAAAAAACACACACAACAACACGAAGTCAGAAATACCAACACACATACATACAAATACAGTCAGACACACTGGCACAGAGAGAGAGACACACTTCACACAGAGGAATACACGAGCAAACATACAAAGTTAGAGACACGGGTAGAAACAAAGTCGAACACACAGTCATGGAGAGAGAAAAAAAATCACAGACGGAAAAACACAATCAAACATGCACTCACAACCAATACAAAGTAAAAACATAGGAGCACACAAGGTCAGAAACAAAAGGAAGGAGAAAGAAAATGCTTACAGAGGAAAAAACCAGCACACTCAGCCCTAAAGACATACAGTGACATGCAGGCAAGCACACACATAGTCAGACATAGAGACATGGAGAGAGAGGACAAAACACACAGATGGAAAAACATAAACTTACAACTATACAAAATCAGACACAGAGCATAGACACATAGTCAGTCATAGAGGCATAGGGAAAAAGAAAAAGTCACACAGAGGGAAAAACACACGCATAAACAAAAAAATCAATCACACAAAGTAAGACACACAGGAAAACACACAACCAGACACACGGTCTCGGAGAGAGGGACAGAAACACATAAAGGGGAAATCAAAAAGATACTCAAACACACAAAAAAGCAAACACACAACATTACAAAGTCATAAACACAGGCACACACACACAAAGACACATTCAGACACACCGACAAGGAGAAAGAGACAAAAATAAAAAAGAAGAATAGGACATGCACACATAAGATCACGACCACTTGAAATCAGTCACATATTGAAAAACACAAACGGACATATTATCAAGGATAGAGAGTAAAAAAGACACAGACGAAACGAAAACATATTCACATACACAGGAACACAACCATACAACACACAAATGAAAAAAAGATACATACTCTGACACACACAAACATACACACACACAAACACACAACAACAACACACAGTCAGACAAACAAGCAGGGAGAGAGAGAGAGAGAAAACACAAGCAGGAAAAAACAAACATACATTCTGAACCACAGAAAGTCAGACAAACAGGCACACACAAAGTCAAAAACACAGGCAGGGAGAGAGAGAAACAAAAAACACACAGAAGGAAAAACACACACACGAACACAGCCAAACACATCCAAACACACAAGCACGGAGAGAGAGAGACAATACATAATGAGAAAAAAACACACAGACAACACACTCACGACCACACAAAGTCATACACACTGGAACACACACACACAAAGTCAGAAGCACAGACATGGACAGAGAGGTAGAAAACAAAGAGAAGAAAAACAGACATAAACATAGAATTGTACTGGAAAACAAAGTCTCAGACTTAGGCACACAAAAATTGAGACATACTGGCAAGAAGAGAAGGGCGAGCGAACAGAAGGAAAAAAACACACATATACACATATGTACACACAACTACGCACAGTCACACGTGCACGGAGAGAGTAAAAGGCATACAATCTCATGCGCACGGGGAGAGAGAGACAAAATACACAAAGAGAAAAAACACAGACAACACAATCACGACAACACAAAGTCAGACACACAGGCACACACAAACAGTCAGAAATAAAAACGTGGAGAGAATTTCGAAAAACTCACAATGGACAAAAACTCATGACTTTTTGTGGCCATGTGTGTATTTTTGTGTATGTGCGTTTGCCCGTTTTTCCTCTGTATTTTTTCTTTCTCTCCGAACTTTGTTTCTGATTGTGTGTTTGCCTGTGTGTCTGACTTTGTATGGTTTGGTTGTGTTATGTGCGTATTTTTCCCTCTTTGTGAATTTGTCTCTCTCTCTCTGTGTCTATTTGTCTGACTGTTTTTGTGTTTGCATGTGTGTCTGACTTTGTGTTGATGTGCGTATTTGTGTTTTGTCTCTCTCTGTACCGGTGTGACTGACTGTTTGTGTGCCTGTGTGTCTGACTTTATGTGGTTTGCGTGTGTGTACGTTTCCCTCTCTGTATTCTGTTTCTCTCTCTATTTATCTATATTTGACTATGTGCGTGTAAGCATGCGTGTCCGATTCTCTCATCTGTCTGCGTTTATTTTTCCCCTGTGTTTCCCTCACTCTTCGTGCCTGTGTGTCTGATTGTGTGTTTGCCTGAGTTTGTGGAATTGTATGGTTGTAGGTGTGTTTGTCCCCCCCATGTTTATTACTGTCTCTGTGTCTGTGTCTTTGACTGTGTTTGTACCTGTGTGTCTTTCTTTGTGTGGTTGTTTGTGTGCCTATGTGTCTGAAGTTGTGTGTTTTTGTGTGTGTGTGGGCATTTTTCCCAGTGTGTAGTTGTGTCTCTCTCCCCATGCCTATTTGTCTGACTGTGTTTGTATCTGTGTCTCACTCTTCGTATGGTTGTGTTTGTGTGTGTTTGTCTGTGTGTTTTTCGTTATTACCTTGTACCTTTGTGTCTAACTGCATATGTGTAGCTTTGTTTCTGACTTTTATGTGGCTGTGTGCATATGTGTTTGTTTTTACCTCTGTGATTTTTGTCTCTCTATCCTTGCCTATTTGTCTAACTAGGTGTGTGTCCTTGTGTCTGACTTTGTTTGGTTGTGTTTGTGTGTGTGTGTGTGTGTGTGTGTGTTTTTTTTTTACTCTCTATATTTTTGTCTATTTTTTAATGGCAGTTGGTCTGACTTTGTGTGGCTGTCTTTGCGTAAATATGCATTCCCCTTTCTATGTTTGTTTCTCTCTCCATGTATCTATGTCTGACTGTTTGTGTGTGTGTGTATGTGCCTCTGTGTTCAACTCTGTTTAGCTGTGTGTTCTGTTTTTACCCTGTGTGTTTTTGTCTTTCTCTTCGTGCCTCTGCGTCTGACTTTGTATGTCTGTGTTTGTGGCCTCTTTTCGTTGTGAGTATATGATTGTTTATCCCTCTGTGTGGTTTTGTCTCTTTCTCCATACCTTTTTGTCTACCTGTAAATGTGCCTGTGTGTCTGACGTCGTATGGTTGTGTTTGTGTGTTTTTCCTTCTGTGTTTATTTATTATTTATCCTTGTCTTTGTGTCTAACTCTGCGTTTGCCTTGTGTCTGACTTTATGTGGATCTGTATGTGTTTGTGTGTGTTTTCTTTACTCCTTGTGTGTTTATCTCTCTCCCCGTGCTTGTATGTTTGACTCTGTGCGTGCACGTGTAACTGACTTTGCGTTGTTGTAAATGCGTGAAAGTTTTTTGTTGTGTGTGCTTTTGTGTCCTTTCCTGCCTTTGCTTCTGACTTTTTGTTTGCTTGCCAGTATTGCTGTCTTTGTGTGGCTGTGCGTTTGTGTGTCTGTATGTGTGTGAGTAGGTTTTCCATCCGGGTGTTTTCGTCTCTCCCCTTGTGCCTTTTTTGACTGTGTGTTTTTGTTTGTGAGTGTTTGCGTGCGTGTGTATTTGTGTGTATATATTTGTGTATGTTTGTTTGTCTGTTTGTGTGTGTTTGTATGTGTGTTTGTGCAGGTGTGTTTGTGTGTGTGTGTGTGTATGAGTATGTTTGTGTGTTTTTGTTATAGTTTGTAAGTTTGTTTTTTGCTAGAGTTTGTTTGTGTTTTCCCTCTGTGCGTGTTTGTCTCTCTCTCCTTGCCTTTGTGTCTGACATTGTTGTTTTCTGACAAGAGGGTGCCAGAGGACTAGTCAAAGTGTTTCACAGTGACGTGAATTGACACAGTTTATCACATTGAGGGTGGCTTGCTTGGATTTAATGTGCGATTTTTAACTCAAAAATAGCTGAAAAATGTCACAGGATTGATAAGGGGAGGCCAAAAGGTGCCAGATGGTCAGTCCTAGTGTGACATGGTGGCGGAAATGGCAATGGTATATCACGGAGGGTTGGCTCGCAAAAATATGAGACATTTGGTTTAATGCAAGGTTGTAAACGAGAACATATTTGGAAATTGTCATTCAATGATAATTATGGGTTCAAAGGGTACTCGAAGGTCAGTGTTTGTGTGGTAGAGTGACGTGAATTGTTTGGATCAACATTTTCTAGAGCTAAATATTAAGCCGGAAGGATTGAAAGAAATTTTGTGACAAAGGAGGAGTGAAATCAAACACTTAATCAAAGAAATGAGGTATTTTCATTAAACGTCCCCAAAATATTCTGAATTTGACTTAAATTTACCCCTAAAAAATTACATGACTTTTGAAGAGAAAATATTATTCTGGTGTTCGCCAGTCAATGGAAAAGTATAGTCTTGGCTCAAAGAAAAAAGGGATTTTCATTAAAAGTCCCCAAAAGTATGTTAATTTTGTCTAAATTTACCGCTAGTAACAAGCCCCCCTCACCCTCTGCAAATGGTTTGTTGGATCCCGGTCGTTCTTTAACTCATGGTTTCTTTTGCTTATATTTTATCCTTTATAGGCATTTTCTTATGTTTTTTTTCAACGATTTTAGTTTGAATAGCTTTTCTGTGTTTACCGGCCAGATTGTTTGACTTGCTTCTGCTCATTTTTCCTTTACTGTAACTGTTTGCATTTAATTCAAAAATATATTGTGAAAAAAGTTTTTAATCATCATTTCTGTTCGTTTCTTAGTAACATAGTTTAGAAAGCAAAATAATGCCTATTTATTTGTGTTTGTCAAAAACTTATCGGTCACAATCAGTATAAAAGGACTAGTACGGCTCAATAATAACTGAAACTCAGAGAAACAAATTAACCAGAATTTATCAGTTTTGAAAACAATTTATACACCAAAAATTTGAACGGTTGTTCCTCTTCAAAGAAAATAAAATTTATCAAGTTTAATTTTACGCATCAACCATCGATAGTTACCATCAAAAGTTGAACAGCAAATGTTACTCGTTTAATATTTAGCCAGTTATGTCAAAAAGAGGGAAACACACATTAGAAATCAATTGATCCTAACAAAACCATCTGATTAAAAATATCAGAAAACTCTGCTCTATTGGAATTAAGCTCCTTTGCACAAAATATGGAAGTTTCAATTTTTGTGAAAAGAAAGATCACCAAGGCTTGTTTTTTTTATTTGTTTTTAAATTTGTATGCCTTTTGTATTTACCAGGAGTTAATGTATCAAACCAGGTGTCATAGCATATTGAAAAATATTTCATTTGATTGTAAATCAAAAGTTCTCTTGCCTTTTTTAATTGAAAAATATTTTGCACAACAGCTAGCCCCTACTGTCCAAAGTGGCCTTACCCCCAAAGTCCAAAGAAGTTCTTTTTTTTCAAAGTCAAAAGATCTTATATCTATATCTCTTAGGATTTTTAGACACCCCACAATCCCTCGGGAGGAGGTTTGAGATATTATTTTCAAGAACGGACAGTTGATTCCTAGGATTATTTGTAAAAGAATATGAAATAAAATTAAATTTACATGAAAGCAAAGAGTCTTTTCAAGAGGGAATTGTCAAGGGTAAATTTTTTGCAAGGACGAAATGTTCTAGGGAAAATTTCAAAAGAAGAAGAGGAACTTAAGCTAGGGTGAACTTTTCGTTGGAAAATTATTCATGTAGGAGGAATCTTCAGGAAGGAGAGGATATTTTCACTTTAATTGGATATCTCGACATGATTTGAGATTAAAACTTTTCCATCAACTTAATATCTTAGAATTGATGTTTACATATAATGAAAGGAGAAATCATCGATGTAACAGCACAAACACAAAAATTAGAAAAGAAAGGAGATAGAAGGAGAAAGGGAAAACTGTTTTCCTAAATTAGTGGTTAATATAAACCAGCACTTGAATGAGGCCTTAACCCTACTCATCCATACAACCACATAGGTCAAACAGCACAGCCATACACAATCAACCATAAAGAATAATCCATGGACAGGCAGTAATGTCGTCAATAAGTATAAGTCGTCATTTACCAAACAATAAAAACAATAAAGACAAATAATTCAGAGGCAACAACCCAACACAAGGGCTCATCAGGAGAATACACTTGCCTATAGGGTTTAGGCACTTTAAATTCTCTACCCAGTCAAGTGTTGTGCCTACCACAGAATATCCATAGCATCCCTGTGTCAGGTATCACCCCCAAAATACATGCCTATGAAAAAAACCCAGCAAATGTAGAACAACCTAGTAACACCAAAACAAACTTATCCAGTTAATATATTCCTCTTTTTAGCAACAATAGGTAAACTAAATGTGATAAATTTTACCAAATTACAAATATTATCACTTTGCAAAAAACCTAAATGAACTAAACAATTATAGAATTCATCTTTGTCATGAGGCTATTTTTTACAAAATCCACTCTATTAGATACACAATTCAAAATAAATGGCGCTGCATCATCTTTTCGCAAACCTCCGAAATTAGCCGAAAATTTTCTTAAGTATTTCCAGATAATTCTTTTGGTATTTATTTAAAAGTTCGTTATAATGAAAACTAAATTTCTTAAATTGCCAAGTTAATTTATTTGCAGAAAAATCTTTTTATATCAATTTTTGGCTTAAGATTTTATATCTATTTTTAAAATCAATATAATTACTACAAATCCTTGCATAACGAATTAGCTGTGAGAAAACGCCGAAAATGTGACATTTGAATGTATATTACTTTCAGGGAATGGGAAACTAATCACTTCAAAATCAAAATCATCCGTTTCATTATACATTTTAAAACTTAATTTTTTATTATCAGATATATTAATATTTAAATCTAAGAAATGATCTTCCTGACCAGCGCCATGACTAGGTTTAAGAGTAAGCTCTGATGGATATATATTTTCAGACGTATCAATGAATTTCTTACAATTGATAACCATAAAATTATCTAAATATCTTTTATTATTTGAAAAAAACATATTTTAAATTATTTGGATTATTCTTATTCATCATATAATTATATTCGAGTTGACTTAAAAACAAGTCAGCTATAAATGGGCTGGTATTCCCCCCCCCAAGGGAATTCCCACGATTTGCTTTTACAAATTACCATTAAATATTTTATAATTATTATATAAAACAAATTCTAATAAATCAAAAATCATATCTAAGCTGTAACATCTCAAGTTAACTGTAGTCTTAAAGCAGTTTGTCCATATAGCTTTTTTATTATAAGTGTCTATTTTTAAGAAACTCTTACTAGATAAGAGGAAAGATTTCTTGATAACCGTTTTTAAATTATCTAACACTACATTAATTGATCAATTAGTATGCATTGTCGCAAAATTGAAAGACTCAATTCCTTTAGCTGAAACCATTGTTAAAGAATGTATCACCTGCAGTGAATTATTAACACTCCAATATGGATTAAAATTCGAAAATTTTTTAATACCATAACAATAGGTTTTAAGTTTATTTACAATTTCCTTTAAAATTAAAGAGAGGTCAGTAGCAGCAATGCGGGTTGGATATTTAGCTGCTCCAGCAATAAACCGTGGTTTAGGGGGATTCGTATGAAATTTTACAGTCCAATATAGGAGAGGGAACTTTTTATCATTGTCATTTATTTTAGTATTAAAATTTTAAAAAAGTATTTCTTCAGTCTGTTCAATTAAATTCTCATCCTCTAAATTTACCTTTTCGTAAACACTAGTTGTGTATAACTCCCTTTTTAAGACTTTACAATACAGCTTCTGACAAATTATGAAAAAATTATTATTAGCTTTATCCACTGGCACAATTACAAATTCATTATGTAGATTAGCAATTGCTTGTTTTATCTTAGCATTATAAAATCATGATTTAGTGTTACTATTTCTTAAGTTAGAATATATTTTATTTCGTATTCTACCAATAATTAAATTCTTGCAACTTTGAAAACGCTCTTTATTTTTATTCTCTTTCTTACACCACTTATCAATAAATAAATCAAAATCTTTTTCCAAACCATCAAGAATACTCGATGGTTTCAAATGATAAAAAAGACTGAAATTAGCCCCTTTATTCATTATAATTTGAATATCATCTTTTTTTATTATTGACATTTCCCCTGTTATAACATGTTTGTAGGTGGGATTTACAAATGGGCCAAGTTGCTTACAGTTACAAACAGGTTTCCAATTTATATCACTATCTAATCTTTTAAGTATTAAATTATAATTAAATATAAATTACCCAATAGTTTTTGAAAATTTATAAGTTAAAACTGGACTATCATTATAATTCAAATTACTAGGAATTTCCGGTTTCACATCCCGCTGATTTAAATTAATATCTTCAATATGCTTACAAGTAAAATTAATAGGTAAATATAATATGTTATCTTTATTACCAATCTTATCAAACTTTTTTCTTTTTTGAAATAAATTTCGTTTTAGTTAGAATACAAATTGTATCACATATTACTTTCAAATTATATTCAAGAGCTGTATTATTCTTAACAATCCAGAAAAGTTTGATTAAATTCCTCTTAGACAAATTATTTAGACATTTTATTACAGAAATCATACCCATAGATTTAATTAGCTTGCATTGATCCATAGAAAGCATATGTAAATCTAATTTATTTTTTTCTATTATTTTTCCTATGTCCTCTCGATCATTTTTTACGTTTAGTAGGACAAGTAAAAGAAGGATGGTCCATAAAACCATCAATACATTTAACAACAACCTGAGACATGTCACCTTTTTTTGCTACACGATCAATTAGCCCAAAGGATAAGCTGTACCAAGAATATGGATCCAGAAATCCTCCTGTTTACGTAGTCTATTATTCTTCTCTTATTTAATTAAATTTTCTAACTCTAAATTTTCTAAAATTGGGACAGTTACATCTGATATGGAACATGTACCATTATTACAATGTTGAACTAGATAGTTATTAGTTTTTTCATTATTAACTGTTGTCATGTGTCCAGAAAATCTTTTATATATATTATTAGTTGTTTCCCCCACATATTGTAGGCAGCATTTATTACATTCTAATTGGTAAATTACATTGGTTGTTTTACAATTAACATTACCACGTAACTTGCATGCAAAATTGTTAATATGCAATGTACTCTTAACAGAATTCCGTGGGATAAAATGATCTTGGCAATGAAAACAACGACTCTTATACTTACTAACTTTCAAAAAATCGTTCCGAGTTCCGAGGCTAATATTTGTATTTTGTTGCATTAAAAGTTATTGAAAATAAATCCAAATCAAACCAACATCCAAATCAAAATCCAACAATCAAAGTCCAAAAGACATGCCAAGGTCAATAGGTCAATAAATACATAAATATGAAAAAAAAAATTGTTCCACGAAAACATGAAATAACATGAAATTTGCATATGTGCCATCTCACCAATAATTAACAATATCAGGTTAAAAACTAGGCCCAGGGTAAAGGTCTGTCGGGGAAAAAAACTAAAAACCTTTTTCTCCACCAGCACTGGATCCAACCTGGAATAATATAATGATAAGAGAAATCATCAATGTAACAGCACAAACACAAAAAAAGAAAAAAAAGAAAGAAAAAAAGAAAAAAAAATGAAGATAGAAGGAGAAAGGGAAAACTGTTTTCCTAAATTAGTGGTTAATATAGACCAGCACTTGAATGAGGCCTTAACCCTACTCATCCATACACCCACATAGGTCAAACAGCATAGCTATACACAATCAACCATAAAGAATAATCCATGGACAGGCAGTCATGTCGTCAATAAGTATAAGTCTTCATTTACCAAACAATAAAAACAATAAAGACAAATAATTCAGAGGCAACAACCCAACACAAGGGCTCATCAGGAGAATACACTTGCCTATAGGGTTTAGGCACTTTAAATTCTTTACCCAGTTAAGTGTTGTGCCTACCCCACAATATCCATGGCATTCCCGTGTCATGTATCACCCAACCCCAAAATACATGCCTATGAAAAAATCCCAGCAAATGTAGAGCATCCAAGTAACACCAAAACAAACTTATCCTGTTAATATATTCCTCTTTTTAACAACAATAGGTAAACTAAATGTGATAAATTTTTCCAAATTACAAATATTATCACTTTGCAAAAAACCTAAATGAACTAAACAATTATAGAATTCATTTTACCATGAGGCTATTTTAAAGAAATCCGCTCTATTAGAAACACTATTCAAAATAAATGCCGCTGCATCATCTTTTTGCGAACCTCCGAAATTAGCCGAAAATTTTCTTAAGTATTTCCAGATAATTCTTTTGGTATTTATTTAAAAGTTTGTTATAATGAAAACTAAATTTCTTAAATTGCCAAGTTAATTTATTTGCAGAAAAATCTCTTAATATCAATAATATGAAAAAAACTTCGTTTTCTTAAAGAGTTAAAGAGGCTGCGTCCCAAAGTCGAACCTTCAAACGTCCAGGAATTAGGAGAGGCAGTTGGGGGGCTGCCGCCCCCCAAACCCCCCGCTTTTAAAGACTCTTTTGTACAGGTTTTTTGTTGTGGGGGGGACTTAATTGTTACTAATTACTAGTTTCGGCACAATGGTTCTCCTGTCCTCTTGTGTTTAACATTTTTCGAAGTTATTCCATTATTCATTCATTTCAATTTTTTGTTAATTAAAAGAGGGCCTATCCGAGGCCAAGAGCAGGTGGTTAGGGGGGCGGCAGCCCCCCACAACAAAAAACCTGTACAAAAGAGTCTTTAAAAGCGGGGGGTTTGGGGGGCGGCAGCCCCCCAGCTGCCTCTCCTAAATCCTGTACGTTTTAAGGTTCGACTTTGGGACGCAGCCTCTTTAACTCTTTAAGAAAACGAAGTTTTTTTCATATTATTTCTGTACGTTTTTCTACAATCCATGGTGGATGTAATTTAATAATAATTTTTTTGGAAAAAAAAACCGCCCGTAAGGGACTTGAACCCTTGACCCGAGGATTAAAAATCCTACGCTCTACCGACTGAGCTAATCACTTGCATGTGTGTAAATATAACTTCTAAATAACTTTTAAAAATTTCAAATTAACATGGGCTCTTATGGAGAAATGGGTTAATTAACTAGCTAATGCGTGGTTTCTGGAAAACAGGGAAGGAGTTATCGGATCGAGCTGAAATTTCGGGGATAAGCTCCTGGGCCGTAGGGGACCTTAACTTGTGAATTTCAGCCCGATCGGACAACGTTAAAAGGGGGGGGGGGGGTTGGGGGGTCGAAACTTTCGGGGGGTTAAGATTTTCCTACAAAACTTTCCAGGAAAATTACTCGGAGAATTCCGCGTCAAATGAGTCTTCGTACACCCAGATCCGATGTCGGCTGTGACCTGTAGACGTCTAGAAAAAAAAGAAAATGAATATTAAGTGGCTATGCGTGGTTTCTGGAAAACAGGGAAGGAGTTATCGGATCGAGCTGAAATTTCGCGGATAAGCTCCTGGGCCCTAGGGGACCTTAACTTGTGAATTTCAGCCCGATCGGACAACGTTAAAGGGGGGCTGGGGTTGACGGGTCGAAACTTTCGGCCAGATTTTCCCCATGAAGGAAAAGTTGGAGGGGGATGAAATTTGGCAGGTTTCTTAGTTGGAACTCGGGCTACGAAATGCATCCCTCACCATCCCTCTGCGACCACTGGAACTGAAGATCGCTTAACATTGTCGTGGTTCGCCTCTTTATAGAGGCACGAGTGTGCCTCTTTGATTTTTGGCTTAAGATTTTACATCTATTTTTAAAATCAATATAATTACTACAAATCCTTGCATAACGAATTAACTGTGAAAAAACGCGGAAAATGTGATATTTGAGTGTATATTACTTTCAGGGAATGGGAAACTAATCACTTCAAAATCAAAATCATCCGTTTCATTATACATTTTAAAACTTAATTTATTATAATCAGAAATATTAATATTTAAATCTAAGAAATGATCTTCCTAACCAGCGCCATGACTAGGTTCAAGAGTAAGCTCTGACGGATAAATATTTTTAGAAATATCAATTAAATCCTTACAATTTAAGACCAAAATATCATCTAAATATCGTATATTATTTGACAAAACATGTTTCAAATTGTTTGGATTATTCTTATCCATCATATATTTATATTCTAGTTGACTTAAAAACAAGTCAGCTATAAATGGGCTGGCATTCCCCCACATGGGAATTTCCACGATTTGCTTGTACAATTCACCACCAAATGTTATATAAGTATTGTATAAAACAAATTCTAATAACTCAAAAATCATATCCAAGCTGTAACATCTCAAGTTATCTGTAGTCTTAAAGCAATTTGTCCATATAGCTTTTTTATTATATGTGTCTATTTTTAAGAACCTTTTACTAGATATGAGGAAAGATTTCTTGATAACAGTTTTTAAATTATCTAACACTACATTAAGTGATAAATTAGTATACATTGTCACAAAATCGAAAGACTCAATTCTTTTAGCTGAAACCATTGATAAAGAATCTATCACCTGCAGTGAATTATTAACACTCCAATATGGATTAAAATTCGAAAATTTTTTAATACCAGAACAATAGGTTTTAAGTTTATTTACAATTTCCTTTAAAATTAAAGAGAGGTCAGTAGCAGCAATGCGGTTTGGATATTTAGCTGCTCCAGCAATAAAACGTGGTTTAGGGGGATTCTTATGAAATTTTACAGTCCAATATAGGAAAGGGAACTTTTTATCATTGTCATTTATTTTAATATTAAACTTTTTTAAAGTATTTCTTCAGTCTGTTCAATTAAATACTCATCCTCTAAATTTACCTTTTCATAAACATTAGTTGTGCATAACTCCCTTTCTAAGATATCACAATACGGCTTCTGACAAATTATGGAAAAAATATTTATTAGCTTTATCCACTGGCAAAATTACAAATTCATTCTGTAGATTAGCAATTGCTTGTTTAATCTTAGCATTATAAAATAATGATTTATTGTTACTATTTCTTAAGTTAGAATACATTTTATTTCGTATTCTACAAATAATTAAATTCCTCCAACTTTGAAAACTCTCTTTATTTTTATTCTCTTTCTTACGCCACTTATCAATAAATAAATCAAAATCATTTTCCAAGCCATCAAGAACACTCGATGGTTTCAGATGATGAGAAAGACGGAAATTAGCCCCTTTATTCATTATAATTTGAAGATCATCATGCATTATCATTGACAAGTCCCCTGTTATAACATGTTTGTAAGTGGGATTTACAAATGGGCCAAGTTGCTTACAGTTATAAAACTGGTTTCCAATTTATATCACTATCTAATCTTTTAAGTATTGAATTATAATTAAATATAATTTTCCCAATAGTTTTTGAAAATTTATAAGTTAAAACTGGACTATCATTATAATTCAAATTACTAGGAAGGGCCTGTTTCACATCCCGCTGATTTAAAATTTCCGGTAAATTAATATCTTCAATATGCTTACAAGTAAAATTAATAGGTAAATATAATCTGTTATCCATATTACCAATCTTATCAAACTTTTTTTTTTTAAATAAATTTCGTTTTAGTTGGAATACAAATTGTATCACATATTACTTTAAAATTATATTCAAGAGCTGTATTATTCTTAACAATCCAGAAAAGTTTGATTAAATTCCTCTTAGATAAATTATTTAGACATTTTGTTACAGAAATCGTACCCATAGATTCAAGTAGCTGGCATAGATCTATAGAAAGCATATGTAAATCTAATTCATTTTTTCTATTATTTTTCCGATATCCTCTCGATCGTTTTTTACGTTTATTAGGACAAGTAAAAGAATGATGGTCCATAAAACCATCAATACATTTAACAACAACATGAGACATGTCACCATGTTTTGCTACACGATCATTTAGCCCAAAGGATAAGCTGTACCAAGAGTATGGATCCAGAAATCCTCTTGTTTACGTAGTCTATTATTCTTCTCTTATTTAATTAAATTTTCGAACTCTAAATTTTCTATAATTGGGACAGTTATATCTGATATGGAACATGTACCATTATTACAATGTTGAACTAGATAGTTATTAGTTTTTTATTATTAACTGTTGTCATATGTCCAGAAAATCTTTTATATATATTATTAGTTGTTTCCCCCACATATTGTAGGCAGCATTTATTACATTCAAATAGGTAAATTACATTGGTTGTTTTACAATTAACATTACAACGTAACTTGCATGCAAAATTTTTATTATACAATGTACTCTTAACAGAATTCAGTGGGATAAAATGATCTTGGCAAAGAAAACAACGAGTCTTACACTTACTAACTTTGAAAAAATCGTTCCGAGTTCCGAGGCGAATATTTGTATTTTGTTGCATTAAAAGTTATTGAAAATAAATCCAAATCAAACCAACATCCAAATCAAAATCCAACAATCAAAGTCCAAAAGACATGCCAAGGTCAATATGTCAATAAATACATAAATATGAAAAAAAAATTGTTCCACGAAAACATGAAATAACATGAAATTTGCATAAGTGCCATCTCCCCAATAATTAACAATATCAGGTTAAAAACTAGGACGAGGGTAAAGGTCTGTCGGGGAAAAAAAACTAAAAAACTTTTTCTCCACCTGCACTGGATCCAACCTGGATAATAATATAATGATAAGAAAAATCATCAATGTTACAACACAAACACAAAAAAAAAGAAAAAAAAGAAAAAAAAAGAAAAAAAAATGGAGGTAGAAGGAGAAAGGGAAAACTGTTTTCCTAAATTACTGGTTAATATAGACCAGCACTTGAATGAGGCCTTAACCCTACTCATCCATACAACCACATAGGGCAAACAGCATAGCCATACACAATCAACCATAAAGAATAATCCATGGACAGGCAGTCATGTTATCAATAAGTATAAGTCGTCATTTACTAAACAATAAAAACAATAAAGACAAATAATTCAGAGACAACAACCCAACACAAGGGCTCATCAGGAGAATACACTTGGCTATAGGGTTTCGGCACTTTAAATTCTTTAGCCAGTCAAGTGTTGTGCCTACCACAGAATATCCATGGCATCCCCGTGTCAGGTATCACCCCCAAAATACATGCCTATGAAAAAAAAACAGCAAATGTAAAACAACCAAGTAACACCAAAACAACCTTATCCTGCTAATATATTTCCTCT